>NW_005872101.1:13796-44801 GCF_000147115.1 Myotis lucifugus
AACAGGGGTTTCTGAGAACCCGAGGAGAATGTCCTCAGCTCTCGTAGTAAACACAGCTGCCTCGGGGCGGCTGTGCCTGCCAACCAGCACCTGCTAATTCCACCCACCCAGTCACTGGTGGCTCACAGGTGCTGGAGACCTCGGCCTGCGGAGGCCTCGCCGAGGGCACACGGCTGTTCGCCCCGCGGAGGAGCCCCCGAGGGCTGGGGATGAGCGGACGCGTCCCTAAAGCCATCATTAGCCCCGACATTACAAAGGCAGCCGTCCACCTGCAGGGACACTAACTGGGTGATGAAGCGCCCACTGGAAGCACCACAGGCAGAGAGGAGCTCAAACCCAGCAGGGTAGTGTGACGTGTCCGCATCCCCCGGGTCCTGGCCACCTCCCGACGGGAGAGGCGTGAGGAGGGGTCCCCGGGGGAGCCCAGCGTGGGGACAGGCCTCCTCCGGTGCCCCGCCCAGCCTCCTCCCTCTCAGCGCTGCGGCCCCTCCACCCAGAGGTCACGACCTCCACACTCCTCTTCCAGGACCCGGCTAGTGACAAGCCAGCACCCCTGGCATTTCCTCCCGGGAGGCCACGCGATGAGCAAGGACAGGCCCGGGAAAGCCGGGACCCGCAGCCCAGCCTTCGTGAAAACGGCGCCAGAGCTGCCCAGAGCTTCTCTCTAAAGCCCGCTTTCTCACCGACGGGCTCTCTGGGTCGGAGTTGATAACGTGTACTTTGTCCTGTCCGTCAAGCTCCTGGTCCCTCGCGATTGGCCCGCACAGTGGCCTGGCCCCCCACAGGCGAGCTTGGTGTGTGCGGACAGCCGAGTCCCACCTCGTGGACTTGGGCTGAGCTCTCCGTGTCCCGGCTCCGGGAGACCGGGCACCAACTAGATGGGCCAGGGCCTCCTCCAGGGACCCGGCGGCCCCACCACACTCAGGACCTGCTTGCTAACCCACCAAGAACACAGGAGGGAGCCCCATGTGCTTGTCACAAAGCAGGGCCCACGCCCGGGCACAGAGAGATGTGTGGTCTCCGGTCCTTCCCTGAAGAATTTGACGCGCATCACTGTCTCCTCACACGGGACGGTGGCCCCGAGGCGCACGGGAGCCACGAGAGGGAGGGTCTGAGGGCTCAGGAAGGGATGCGGCTCCCACAGCTCCGACCCCGCCCTCCCGTCAGCCAGCACCTGCTCGCCCGCCTGCCTCATCGCGTGGAGCATCACACACACGTGTCTCCCACCGCGAGGGAAACTCACAAAGCAGCACGGAGGGTGCTTCCAGAGGCCGCCACGCCCCCGGCAGGGCGGCCCCGCCCACCACCTCCAGGGCCACTCACCTGCTTCCGCCCTGTCCCTTGAGGTCAGACATCTTACGCTCTCTCAGGCGAGGCCAGGAATTCCAGGAGAGCGAAGTGCACAATCTACTTCACAAAGGACTAGACTCAGTTCTGGATAAAACCTTTATGAGTTCCGTCAGCTGCAGGGTTCGATTTCTCTGCCACGATATCCTAGCAGAACTGTAGGTGATTAAACGATGGTGCATACTGACGCGCATGAGTATGCAGTGAATCAATGAAAAAACAAAACAAAATGCAACACAGGTTTCATCTTTTATTCTTAAAAACATGTTTATATTGATTTTTTCTAGAGAAACATCGATCGGCCGCCTCCTGCACGCCCCCTACTGGGGATGGAGCCCACACTCAGGGCATGTGCCCTGACTGGGAACAGAACCAGCAACCTCCCAGTGCCTGGGATGACGCCCAACCACTGGGCCACCCAGCCAGGACAGTTTAATCTCTCAACGTGGTTATGAGATGCAGCAGCACGGGTCTCAGTCCGAGCTGGTTTGGAACGTACACAGGGCGCACTCACCCTCGGCTCAGACGCTCACGCCCACTGCACACACGACACGCCCACCACGAAGGAAATGCAGTGAAATGACAGCTCGGTGAAGAACCAGCAGAGGGGAAAGGATCAAAACAGGCCCCTTCAATTCTGACCTTTAAAAAGATTAACTTTCCAAATTAAAGGCTTTCCTGGTCAGATACCAGGGAAGGAAGGATCAGAAGGGCTGGCCACGCCTCCAATTCCACTTTCTCTTTGTGCTTTGCAAAATCCACGGGATGAAAAGGGACAACACGGGCCAAGAACCACGACCTGGGTACGAGCTAAAGCTACATCCGTGAGCTCCGTCTGCGTGGCGGCCGGCCGCCGTCACATCTTCTTAGTAAGACGCTCACGAGGAGGATCCCTATCAAACCTCCAGACCACACCGTCCCGAGGGCCAGGTCCTCACAGCCGCGTGCAGCGCCCACCGCGCCTGTGCCCACGCCCGCGCCCTGCACCTGAGGGCTAAGCACACTGTAGAGACGCATTTGGACCTTGAGCTGTGCTGGCATCACACCCACGTTTTACACAGGACCCGCCATTCCCCACGTGCAAAGGCAGGGTCTCAGGTCGGGTCTCCCGTCTGCCGCCATCCCCGCTGGGGGACACGGAGCACGCTTCCCATCACCGACATCCCGTGCGCCTTGCCGTGACCTGAGCACGTCTAGTCTTTTCTGTCTGTGCCCCCTGCCGGCCGCGGGGCAGGCCAGGTCCTCTCTCTCCTCTGCTCCTCAGACGAACCTGTGAGCGGACGGAGCGTGGAGACCCGAAGCTGCTGGGCCCTCTGGGCGGGGCAGGTGAGCCGAGGAGGAGGGAGCTCAGGTGCTGTCCGGGCCAGAAGATCTGCTCTGGAATGAGGTGCGGATCCGACGCCCGCCGGCCACAGCAGGCAGTGCCGTGTGCGGCTTGGCAAGTCTCCCCCACCCCCACCAGAGCTGTCGCTGGTCTCAGAACCAGGTGCAGGAGAGGCGGGACCAAGGGCCGCACACACCTTGGCTGGGAATCACTTGTCAGTACCTCACTTTCCCACGGTCTGCACGCAGGAACCTGCCTGAATAAGGACAACTGGTTTCGACCCCCAAGACCAGTGTCTGCTCCGTGATCACTGGTGCGTCCCCGTCACAGGGACCCTGGGAAGGTGGGCACGCCCATCGTCCGTCCAGGAACCGAGGCGCCAGGTGACTGCGCTGGCCATGCCGCCAGCACACGCAGTCGCCCGGGAGTGACGCAGGGGCAGCTGGTCTTGGTCCCTTGCTGAGAGGTGCGGTTTGCTCCCAGCCCACAGGTTCCTCTGAGGAAGTTTCTGGGGTGGTTCCCTCCCTCCCGCCAGGTCATCTGTTTTGCGATCTGGACAACAAGACGTAATGAAATAAAACGTGTGTGGTCTGGAGCTCAGCAGTCGGCAGCGGCTGCGGGTCCTCGGGCAGCTGCCACGCCTCACGGCCTCGGGCCTGCGGGGTGTGAGCACCGGGGACGAGCTCGCGGCCATGAGCCGGGAAAGGAAAAGCAGCGAGGCCCACCGCCAGGCGCGTCGGCTGACCATGCAGAGCCTCGGTTCTCCCTCCCCGGTCCGGGCACAGCACACGCGGGCCACACGGCTTCCCCGACTGCGGAGCACCGGGCGGGCCCCACGCGCACCCGGGCCAGCCTGCGGGCCCAGCGGGGAGGCAGGGCGAGCCTCGTTTCCTAACTGCCCATTGCAAGTTGAGGAAACGGAGGCAGAAACGGGGGAGAAGTCCCACGTCTCCTGACTCCCAATCCCCAAGGGAGACGGGGACCCAGGGGCCTCTGACGACGAGAACCAGCGCCTGCACACGTCTCCCCATCGCCCCGCCCGGGGCAAACGTGCCTCCACGTCGGGGAGCGTGAGCAACGTCCCACGCCGACACCCAAGACCCTGCCCGGGACGCGGCAGCTCGTCCGGCCTGTTCCGTGGAGCCGGGTCCTCTGGAGGAAAGGCGAGTGCGGGCCACCGTCACCTCTGCCCACGAGGCACGGCGTGTTGCTGCCGTCACCGTGTCCAGAGGCCTCAGCTCACTGGGGCTCCTCTCAATTCCAGGCCTCGACCTTAGGGCCGCCCCTGCGCACGCGGCCCTCGGCCCACGGACAGACCTGGAGGTGAAGCCGGGCACTAAGTCAGCAGCCGGTTCAACCAAGTCCCCTCTTCCCTCTGACGACCAAGATACGCACACGACCTGAAACGCACGCTGACCCCTCGGGCCAGAACCTGGCGCAGGGAAAGCGAGGCGCAGCCGCGACGTCTGCTCTTCCACCTGTGCCTTCAGCTGCCACGTCCCAAGAACCCAGGGCGTTTCTATGCCACCAACGCCACTCAATTCCCTAGAACAGTGATGGCGAACCTATGACATGCGTGTCAGAGGTGACACGCGAACTCATTTTTTTGGTTGATTTTTCTTTGTTAAATGGCATTTAAATATATAAAATAAATATCAAAAATATAAGTCTTTGTTTTACTATGGTTGCAAATATCAAAAAACTTCTATATGTGACACGGCACCAGAGTTAAGTTAGGGTTTTTCAAAATGCTGACACGCCGAGCTCAAAAGGTTCGCCATCACTGCCCTAGAACCTCGCCCCGCGCGTCTTGGTCAGGAACACAGTCCGAAGTCCCTGGGGTTCAATTCTGTAAAACAGAAGGGGAGCTCGGCGGAGCCTGGACCTCTGCCCACCTCTCAGTCTGCACAACTCCGTAAGCGTGAAATAAAAGGCACACACGCCCGCGCAGGAGGTGCTCTCAGCCAGCTCCTCGGTGCTCCCCCGTCTCCACTCCCGACACAGGCGAGGGGCCCGGAGGGATGGAGGGGACAACTCGGGACTGTGACACTAAGCCTGTGCTACACGTGGACGCAGGAATCGCTACCAGCTTTCCTGACAATGAGAGAGAACCACACACACAGGCGTCAGCAGGAGGTTGCCGCGCAGACCGGACGGACCGCGCCCCTGGGCCCGGTGCTCGAGGCCGGCCTTCGAGTCCCCTCCCTGGGGGAGGAAAGGGGGTGAGCACAGAAGGGACCTCTGCCAACACCACGGGGGAAACAAGATGGGAAACAGAACCCCGCATGGAAGAAATCCCAGGAGAGTCCAATTTGGAAAAAATTTAATTAACAAAATAAAGAGGAGGACATGGTCCAGGAGGGGCTCTGGGAGGACCCCTGCCACCCCGCCCGGGGCCCGGACCTGGTCGAGCAGAACCAGCTGGACTAGCAGGCCTGCTCCGCACTGCGCGCCCCGTGCGGACAGCTGAGAAACCACACGGCCGCTGGTAGCCAGTGGCTCCTGGCTGCCCTTGCTGGCTTGGCACATGAATGCATGCAAACAAAGCAAGGCTTCAAGGGCTTCACCAGTTAATTTTGGCAAAAAGAGAAAACAAACAAAAAGCTGAAATTCATAGCAGATTAAAAGCCACTGAAGTGAAAACCATGTATTTCTCAGTAGGGAAAGAGACTACAACTACAACCTTTTTCTCTTTTTAAGTCTCTGCCATCCTCTCCCCCAACTCAGGTCAAAGTTCGTAGCAGCATCACACAAAGTCCTGTCAGCCAGTGTTCTCTGCTGTGGGGTCAGAGTTCACAGCTCAAGTTCAGTCCGTCCGCAGAATCATGGGAGGGTGCTCACTGTCTTCCTCCAGCCGCAGGGCGCTGGCTTCCTCCTCCAGGCACGCGCCGCCCACGGCGCCCAGCTCGTCCGTGTAGGCTGCAAAGAGAGCGCGGTCACCAGAGCTGGACAGGGCCCTCGGGGCGACCCGCACAGACTGCCTTTCACTCGCTCTTGTGACTGAAGAGCTCTCTGCAGCCAGAGGCAGCCCAGGACGCGTCATTTATTTCTGCAGAGCACGGGCTTCCCAGGGGACAGGCTGTGCTCTCCTCGGGAGCGGGAGCACGGAGTGCCTCGAACTAACGTGGGTGCGCGACACCAGCGCCAGACACTCGGCGCCCTGCAAAGAGGAGCGCGAGCAAAACGAGGGCAGGCTGCTGTTCTGGGGGAAGGTAACTCGCAGCTGCACAGCCACGGCCAGGCTGCCACCTGTCTGCCGGCACGCTGACTGACAGCTCCTGCCCAGCGCGCTCCTCCCGGGGCCCGGGGCCCAGAGGGCCCTCAGCTTGAGGAGGGTCGACAGGCGCAGGGCAAGGCCCCAGCACAGACGCTGGAGAGGCAGCGAGCTGGGGCACAAGTCACGTCCACCCCCAGTGGCCTGAGGCAGGATTATTTTCTTCAGAAGAAGAAAATCGATTCCGCCTCCAGGGCCTGGACAGCCAGGTGACACCAGCTGCCCGGCCTGAGGACGTCACCCCCCTGCCCTACACAAGGGGTGGCCCCGAGGAGGAAGCAGAGCTCGGCACCGGGCGGCCCGGCCTCATCACCCTCCAGGTCTGTCACTCAGCCTTACCCAGTCTCGTGGGAGATGCAGGCGCGTGAGTGCCTTTGGCCACAGCTGTGCTGTAGGGCTGGGTTACCAAGGGGCAGTCGTGAGAGGCAGAGTCTAAGATCTCATTGGTTGTCTCCATGCTGCCGTCCAACCTGGTGGAAGTGGAGAAGAACACACACAGTGAGGGCCTGGGGCTGGAGGGCCAGACCTGCAGCGACAGAGGCGAAGGCCACTCGCCAGGACACGCACGTGCGCTCGAACACTGCGGGCACGGGTGCTCACTCGGACTTTACATGGAAAGTCTGACAGAAGGACTTATGCCCACGGGACCAGCTGTGTCATGTGCAGGCTGGTGACCATAAACAGGAGTCGCCATAAACAATATTCCCCCTTGCACCCCATCATCAGCACTGCTGTGCTTCTAGGTGACAAACAGCAGCAAAAGCAAAAGACCACAATCCACTGCTTCCCCACGAACCAACACTAACTCCTCTTTTCAAAGAGAAAACCCATCTCACGGTGAGACAGCAGGCCCTCCAACTGCGCCCTGACTGTGCGGACGGGATGAGCTGTGACATCCCTTTCTTGTGAATGTGAAATTCTCCGTCTATCTGTAGCCGGTCCCGAGGGGAGGCGGGAAGCCCCGTCCCCAGGAAGGGCAGGCACAGCGCTGACCACTTCCCGCCAAGAGCTGCAGTCCCTGGCAGACGGGGTGGGAGAGTGGACATCTGTGCCACACCAGGGACTGCCTGGGAAGGTGGAGCTCCTGAACGGCCTGGGCCAGTCTCTCCAGGAAATGCACACTCGCAGGGCCCACGGCAGCCTGGCCGAGAGAGAGCCGGGGGGGGGGGGGGGGGCCCGCGGAAAAAGCCGACTTACTTGTGCTGCTTCATGAGGGTGCACTCGCCGCCCTCCTGGGGGTCCAGGTTGTACATGTACAAGTAGCCGTCGGACGCTCCCACCAGCAGTCGGGGGATCTTCTGAATTCTGTGGGAAGGAAAAGCAGCCACATCCTAGGACCACAACCTTCGTGCAGTTACTAAACTAGCAGCCTCGCCGTTGGCAAGGCCAGGGGAGCCCTCTGCCCCCCAAAAGTGAGCACAAATGTCGCTGAGTGACACTACGTGTGTGCAGGACCAAGACCGCGCCCACTGTGCTACTTGCGGCCCCAGCATCGAAGCCGAGGGCGTTCTGACCGGGAAAGAGCGCCGGCGCCCCAGGGAGAGCAGGTGGCGGCATCGGTCTCCCGGCTCCCCGACTACTAAGGGCAGGCGGTTTCGTGAGACTTCTTCAACTAGGCCAGGCGGGTGGGAAGGATGAACATAACGTCTATAACATCCACAGTCACAGCGAGGCCATGGCGGAGCGCTCCCAGCCACGCCAGCGAGGTTCCCAGAGGGCTCGATGCTGGCGCTCCCAGCCCTGACTTATCGCCACAAGTGCCCAGACACAGAGGGAGCCTCTGCCGGGAGGAGCTGCAGGAGCCCTCGCCTCTGACAATCACGGTGCCCTTTGCGGGTCCCCGCGGCACGCAAACCTCGGCTCCATGACAGGCCGAAGTCTGCGATTGTTCTCAGGCTGGAAGGATCGTAAGGGGACCACCCAGGTGCCGCAGGCAAAGGGGAGGGAGGCGCGCCTGTACTCACGTGGTCAGGGAGCAGATGTTCTTGTGGCCGCAGAAGGGCAGGCGGACCGTGGCGAAGGCCCTGCCCTGGTTGAACATCTCTGTGACCTGGGAGGGCAGGTAGCTGGTGGAGTTCAGGAGCATCTTCCCGAAGTAGCCGGTCCAGGTGGAGGGCTCCTCCTGCGGCCTGGAGGGCGTCAGCAGAAACGTGACTCTCCCGGAGATGACCACGTCCCACCCACAGAGACAAGGACCAGCCCCGAAACCTCAAGAGAAATCCCCCTCCTTCAAGGAAACGGGGCAGAAACCACGGCCTCTGAGCAGCCTGCCCTCCCACGTGGCTGCGCAGATTACGGAAACGATTTGCAGCAAACAGGAGACGTGCAGGCCCCACGCACAGCACCCCTGGGTCTAACAGAAAGTCTCGGAAACCTCTGAGCACCACTTTCAAGTGGCTCCTTCCCCACAGCCCGTTTGCCGCTGCTCACCTTGTGCGCACCTGCAGGTTACTGAAGTGCTCCCCTGGGGAGGAGCACACCTGTGAGTTACTGAAGTGCTCCCTGGGGAGGAGCGCATCTGTGAGTTACTGAAGTGCTCCCTGGGGAGGAGCGCATCTGTGAGTCACTGAAGTGCTCCCTGGGGAGGAGCACATCTGTGAGTTACTGAAGTGCTCCCTGGGGAGGAGCGCATCTGTGAGTCACTGAAGTGCTCCCTGGGGAGGAGCACATCTGTGAGTTACTGAAGTGCTCCCTGGGGAGGAGCACACCTGTGAGTCACTGAAGTGCTCCCTGGGGAGGAGCACATCTGTGAGTTACTGAAGTGCTCCCTGGGGAGGAGCGCATCTGTGAGTTACTGAAGTGCTCCCTGGGGAGGAGCGCACCTGTGAGTTACTGAAGTGCTCCCTGGGGAGGAGCACATCTGTGAGTTACTGAAGTGCTCCCTGGGGAGGAGCACACCTGTGAGTTACTGAAGTGCTCCCTGGGGAGGAGCGCGCCCTGAACAAGCCTGGCCCAGGGGAGGCTCACGTTAGGAACAAGCAGCAGCGCTCTGTTCGCCGCACATGCCCATTGCAGTGACACACGACTCACGTCACCTGCTTTAGAAACGCACCCACTGCGGGCAGCCTGGTGACGGCGCTCCCGGCCCTGGGCAGTGCGCCCAGACGTGCTTCTGTGCGCAGGGGCGTGCCGAGGCGGACGTCTGCACTGACCACAGCTGCCCCCGCGCCCTGCCGCCAGCCTCACGCACAGCACCTCCCGCACTAGACCACCTCACGGGGACAGATCCCTCCCTGCCGTGTGCGGACGCGGGGACACTGATCCAGAGCCCGTGCAGGGTCCGCCCCGGCAGGAGGCAGGAGGCAGGAGGCAGGAGGCAGCACGAGTCTGGGCTCCCGGGCTCACCCGTCAGTGTGAGCTGGACAAAGTGCTCTGTTGGTTTTCAAACAATCGAATGTTTGCAACTCACTTTTCCTTCACAGTCTCGAGTTTGAAGATGTGCACTGTCTCTGTGTTGCTGGAGGCGGAGAGGAACATGCCGTCCATGCTGAAGGCCAGCGAGCAGATGCTCACACACCTGCGGGCGGGGTAGGGTTAGCTGTCACCCAGGCCACCGGCCACCGGCAACCTCCCGAGGGGCCTGTAACCATCGCCGCAGGGGAGGACAGTTCCCTGACAGCCGCGTGGCTGCTGGAGCGCTCTCCTTCCTCCAGTCACCTTCTCAAACATTTTGAGAGAAAGATGTTGGGAACGTGGCAGCAATTCTGTCCTATGTTCTTAAACAGCCAATTTTCTTTCATTTAAATTATAGCAATTCTTAACATGCAGAGGGTAAACTGGCCCCTCTGGTGATGTTTAATAGAGTAAAACTTTCAACATTCAACACACTAACTCCCTACAGTACATCGAGTCCTGAGGCAGAGGACCCAGGGGTGACCGGGACAGCCCCTCCTCCGAGGCAGGGAGGTGTGCTAGGCTCGGCCCTGCAAGCTCTGTAGTGGACGCCAGCAGGAGGGAGCTCCGCGCTGGGAGTCGCGGTTGCTTGTTTTAAAGGCAGAGCCGCAGCCACTGGCTGGCGGGGGAGGGAGGGGAAGGGCCGGCTCCAGTTCTCAGGGCAGAGAGTAAGGACGGAGCCTGTGAACCAGGTCAGAGTCCGCAGCCGCCCGCAGAGCAGGTGGAGTGCACACACCGCCCGGCTCTGCCAGTCCTTCCGCTCCCCTATCTGGCCCCCGCTCTGCGTCCAGCTGGCCTTAAATCACGTCCCTTTACCCCCAGACCGTCCAGTCGGGCTGAACACGCCTGTCGTTCACCTTGTGCCCAGTGGCCACGTTTCCACTTGTTGGTCACAGAGAACACAAAACTGAACCCAAAGAGAACTAAGAGTCAATGTTGGAGGCTTATATACTTTACCTCTTAACTCCTCTCCGGAACTCAAAGAGTTTCTGTCCCTCTGGAATGGAAAACACCCTAATCACGGTCCCCTGCGAAAGAGAAAGAGGCTTTTAGCTGAGAAAAGACGGACTTTCTTCATTTCTTTGTCAGACTATAAATGAAACACAGAACAGTTCTCCATGACAGCGCATTGTGGACCCCCTCCTGGGCAGCCCCCCCACAGCTGCCCGAGCCCCTCCTGGGCAGCCCCCCCACAGCTGCCCTCTGCACAACCACCTCCTGCTTCCTGCCACAAGCTCACCAGATCGCCCAGCCCCGTTCACCACTTCACTCAGCACTTACTCTAATCATTACTAGCCTTGAAGTCAAACATGGAATATACCAGTTCTACTTTTTCCTACGTCACTGGAAGCTTAAACCATTAAAACTAAACGCTTGAGGCGTGTACCCCGCATTGGGAAGCACCTCCTAACGTGATGGCCGCGAGTCTGACATGCTGGTCAGGCCGTCAGACCCCACTGCGGCCCTTCTGGCCACTTGGAGCTACTGACCAAGGGAACTGACGGCCTAAAGGGATCATCGGCAAGACCTGCATCAAGGGAACCCCTGCTGAGATGAAAGGAAACAGCCTGGCGGTGAGCCACAGCCCCTCCTCTGGGACACGAGACACTGAGAGGGTGTCCGTTCCCTGCGACCCCCTCCCCCTCCTGAAGCAGTCACACGCTCTGCGGGCAGACAAGACTGAGCACCGGGGACCGAGAGACCTGCCTCGGAAGTGACCCCGAGGTGGTGAGGAACTCAGCGAGCCTGCGCCGCAGGAGCCAGACGACAGGCCCGGCGCTGCCCAGCCATTAGGGAGCAGGTGCAGGGAGTGACGCCCTGTAAGACGGTGAGTCTCTGGGGTGGGAGGACCCCACCAAGGCTGCAGATCTCGGGAAGCAGGGGCGTCGGCACGCATGCAAACACCGCGCAGAGGCTGTGTCTCTGCAACCTAAGCGTTCAGGGTTCCTTACAGACGTGTGTTTCTATTTCATGCCACACCGGTGTGCAACCCTGACCAACGACAAGCTGCTGGTCACAGCTGGACGGCACTTCCGAGGCAGGATTAAGCCCGCACCCAGGGCGGCCCCAGCACCCAGGACCCAGCAGGGACGAGAAGGCGTTGGTGGTCTGATCCCTCAATCCAGAAGGTTCTGTGTAAAAGCAAGTCAAGAGCCTCTCTTTCTAGCCCAGGAGAAATTGTTCTGTTTTTACTGGCTCCCGAAGCCCTCGTCAGAACCATAACAGAGAGCTGGGTTAATCAAGGGTAACGGGGCCTCATGGCCATGCCGCTCCCGAGGGAGAAGAAAGGGACCGGTGACACGGCGAGTCCTGCAGCGTCCAGAGCACAGGCGGGCGTGGAGTCAAATCCTGGCTTCCGCCAGCGGCCGGGCCTGGGAAAGCACCTGCCCTCTGAGCTCCACACGAAGGGAAACAAGCCCCTGGGTGAGGGTCAAACGAGGTAACGACACGAAGGGTCTTGGAGACTCAGGACAGTGACCCAGGAACAGCGGCATCGGCATCGTCGCTGCAGAAACGGGGCCCGAGAGCCAAGAACACAGAGCCCGGGGGAGCGGAGCGGGAGCGGCTGCCTGGGGGGTGCTCGTTGGCTGGTTCAGGGGAGCCAGTGACTTCGAGGGGAGGGGACTGGAGGGGACACCCAGGCTGAACCCAGGCACAGGCGGCCGAGGGGCAGGTCCCAGTGCTCAGAGGAGGGAGCAGCCAGGAGCACAAACGAGGCCCTGAGAGAAGAGAGGGGAGAAGAGGAGGAGAACAGCAAAGGAAACCACGGACGGAGCCCTTCAGTGAGGAGAGGACGGGACCCTCCAGCGCCACGGAGGCTGAGAAGGGCCACACAGTCGGGCCTGCGAGGCCTCTTCTCCGCGTGCAGAAGGGCCAGGTCCTTTAACCCGGAAATTCTCCTCACCGACTCTCTTACTAAGCAGAGCTGCACACAAACGACTTCCAGGCAGGATTAAATACACTCCTATCTACAGACTAAGCTTCAAGTAAGTGAACATGGTGCAGCTCTTAAAGGCGCTGTAACTCAGAGAAGCGCAGTAGGACGCAGAGAGGGAAAAGGAGGCTGAATGAGACACACACTGTGACCACCACTTTGTTAGCGAAAAAGAGTGAAAGGCGAACACGGAATGCGCTCAGACCCCCTCAGACTGTCTCCACTTTCACTCTCGCCCCCCCAAGTCCTCAGCACCAGCCTGTGTCCTGGGCCCTGTCGGGGTGCAGTGGTGAGTGCGTGCCATGCAGGGCACTCGGTCTCCCGTCCCAAACGTGCCCAGCTCCCCTGTGGGAGAGCCGCTCCCAGCAGCACACCCAGAGCCCAGTGGGCCCTGCCAGGTGGGTGTCGCCGGTGCTCCTCTGAGGGCTCGTGTGGTCACTGGGCTGGGTGCCAGGACTGGTTTCCCACGGGCCCGGCAGCCTTACCTTCTCGGAAGCAGTGGCGAGCTTGGTTCCACTGGCGTCGAAGGCCAGCGCGGCCAAAGGACTGTCGTGAGCGGGAATCATGTTGGCAGCTCGCTGGTGGGAGGGAGAACCAAACGTGACTACTAACCCACCTGGTTTCCGGGGGTGGGGGCCCAGGAAGTGCCCGGGGTGACAGGTTCCTCCAGCGCGCCCCGGGGCACTGACGGGGACGAGCACAGCTCTGCTGGGGGCCAGCGGCGGGCACTGCATCGCCGAGCCAAGGAAGCCAGGGCGCCAGGGCCCACAGCACTCATTCAGGGAACCTCACCAGGTTAATGGTGTCGAAGACCTGCACCTCTCCGATGGTGGCGCTGCCGGGGTAGGCCAGGTAGCAGTTGTCATTGTTGATGGACAGCGCGCACAGGCCTGAGGACACAGGGAGCAGGCAGTCAGGCCTGAGGGCTCCTTTGTGGTCGTGAGACATACAGCGCATTCACTTAACCCAGGGCCGGGAGGGAGGGCTCTGAGCAGCCACAGCGCACTGCTGGGTTAGGGCCCCCCCCGGCCCCCACCCGTGACAGCAGGGCTGTCAGCAGATTGAAGGCCTCTGGTGGGAAGTGATTAGTGACCTCTAAATTGGAAGCTGACCAAACCATTGACCGATGTGGTCACAAGACCAGTGCCAGGAGGAAGGGAGCCTGGCTTAAGGTCGATCCACTTCAATCTGCCTCCAGCTGTGGGCTCTGCAGAGGAGAGAGCCCCCCCCCCCGCCCCGCCCTGTCTTTAACAGAACACCCCGAGCAGCCCTGCCCTCCTCGGGGCGCTCACCCGCCGGGTTCGGGGGCGTCTCCCGGATGGTGTGCAGCACCTTCATGTCCCGAATGTTGTGGATGTACAGAGACTCCTCCAGGCACACGATGAGCCTCTAGGGGAGAGACAGAGGGAGGCGAGCGTGGAGAGAGCCGCCACGCTGCACGCATGCGCCCAGCCGCTCAGTGGGCTCTTGGATCAAGACGCTTGGCGTTCCTCCCATAGCACCCCTGGGCCTGCACACTCCAGAGGGCGCTGCATTACCCGCGGCTCTGGGCGTGCAGAGCCCCTGTGCCTGCCTCGTCTCTGCTGCCGCTGTACTAGGACACCTCACTATGCATTGACTCCATGTCACAGAAACTGGGCGATACGGTAAGGAAAGTGATTTGTGTTATGGTTTGTTGTGTTTGTCTCTCATCCCTCACCCCTCTGCCCCTCGTGAAAACCACATCGAATGCCTTGGATGGATTTGGTAATTAAACACCTGCTGTTGAACAAGGCGCGGCAAGATGAAGGTGGAAGCCGAGGGATTTCCTGAAAGTATAAAACTCCCCCTGCACCCAGGTTGTTCTGCAGGTGTCCATGTTCTTGCTGCGCTTCAAGACGGAAGTCCCTGGAGGGGGCATGGAGGGAAGACAACTTGGCCCGCACGCACTCAGCATCTGCTGCCATGGGACACGTGTGTTTTAAGCTTTAAAAAGGCGGTAGGGGAGGCCGGGGGAAGGTCAATGGGGGAAAAAAGGGGACATATGTACTACTATTTATAATACTTTAAACAATAAAATTAAAATAAAAAGGTTCAACATGTTATGCCTTATCCTCTCCTATTTTAACCAACTTTTTCAGTCAATAGACCAATCCCCAGTTTCAGCCAGGTCAGTGGTCACGTGGCAGTAGCCGCCAGCAGCGCCCCGCATGGTCCACGCCCCTCAGCCCAGGGCACTCCGCTGTGAACAGGAGCCGGTGCTGCATTTGTGAGCACAGGCCACGGGAGCCCGGGAAAGGGACTCAAGTGCCAGCCACCAGGCCCACAGGCTGGGCCAGACTCTCTTGTTTTGGGGAAGATATAAAAAGCAATAAATTATATCACTTTTGGGGGTTAATCTTTACCTGAGGATGTTTTTCCCATTGCTTTTTCAGAGAATGGGAAGGAGGGAGTGAGGGGGAGAGAGAAAGAGAAACATCGATGTGAGAGAGACATCTCAGTGAGTTGGCTACAACCCAGGTATGTGCCCTTGACCTGGAATCACACCCACCTCCCTCTGGTGCATGGGCCAACGCTCTAACCACTGAACAGCTGGCCCAGGCAGAAGCGTACATCATCTTAAATCAAAGGTTAAATTAACAGTTTAAAAAAGGAGAAAGAAGATGCTAACAGGTTTTTTGAAGTAACACGTGTGAAAGTAAAAGAAGCGAAATAAACTATGACTCAACTCCAAGGATGGCTGCACGGACATCCGGTCAGTCCTCACTGAACACGGCCCACAGCCCCTGGCGCCCGCACGAGGTGGGAGAAAGCCAGCGCGCCCAGGCTGACCGACAGGGACAGCGCTGAGCTCCCACAGAACCTCATCGAGGTGCAAGGAGAGGGCGCGGCGTGGGGGCCTCTGCACAGACACGGTGCCCGGCAGGATGAGGGGACCGGCGGCAGAGAGCAAGGGCGTTCATCGGGGAGGGACCCGAGCACACAGCGCGCCGTGTGGAGGCGGGTGGTGGGGAGGTGAGCGGGGCTCGGACCGGAAACGCTGGCTCAGGACCGCGTTTGTCCTGGAGGCCTCTGGGGGCAGTGGCGGCCGCAGCCACACTGCACACTGAGACACGGGCAGAGCGAGGTCTGACGCCCAGAGGCTGGTGCTCACCTGCCTGTTCAGCTTCACAGCCAGGATGGTGTTGGAGTAGCTGTAGTTGCAGATCTCCGTTCCCTTCTTAAAGTGGCAAACTTTCAGCTTCCGAGGAGCTTTGAGGCTGACGATGGCCACCAAGCTGCTCGAGAACAATCTTTCCACGATGCACACGTCTTCAGTGTCAGCTGTAAGCAGGAAACATACACGTACCCACATCAGCAGGCGCAGGCTGCTCGCACACACGAACACGTGTCCAAGTGCACATTACGTCAGCAGAGCACTTGGGGGCTACACGGTGGGCGCCTGGTGACAGGGCCGGGCTGTGGGGACGATCCCAGAGCAGCACCGGGGTCAAATTCACCGCTTAGGAGCCACGTACACACCACTCTCAGGGTCCCCCTGCCAGGAAGGCCCTGCATTCTGCATGAAGGGCCCCCCTCTGCTCAGACGCTGCCCTGCAGGAGCCTCTCCCGTCAAAGGGAGGCTTCCCAGCTCCTCTCCACATCACCCTGGTCCCTTCCTCCCTGGCGGTCACTGTCATCACGTGCATCTGCCCATCGGCTGCTCCCTGCACACGGTCTGGACTGTACGCACCACACGGACAGAGGTTGCACCTCCTGCTCACAACTGTCCCCCAGCCTCTGTAACGGCACCGACAGACGCCAGGCCCCCACCGAGGCTCTGAACAACTCACTTTGAGTCCTGCTTTCCGATGTGAAAAGGGAATGAGCGCCACTCTCAGAACTGCAGGAGGGGGTGGAAGATGCCGGCCCAAGTCAAGCTCCACCCCCATCCCCCTGCTCCCGCAAGAGAGGGGACACCCCACTCAGACGACCGGATGAAACACGTGCAGACAGGATCCTGCCTGGAAGTGGCAGGCACAGTGGACCCGCCACAGACATCCCTTCACCCAGCCCCCTGACTGCCCTCACCCCAATCTCTCCCTCCCGCTGTGGGAAGTTCAGATCTAGATGCAAAGAGAATTCTCTAATGTAAGAAAATGGCAGAGTGAGTCTCAACTGCCTCCACCTGCAGCCTGTCTCCTGAGCCAGGGGAGGGCTGCAGTGCCAGGTGTTTTGAGCATGTGCCCATCCATTCATTCCACAATGCTCCTCAAATTAATTTTCTGATCAATGCAATCCCGAGCACAACCCCAGCAGACATTTTTGTTGACAATAACTGATTTCAAAACCAGAAAGGCAAAGCATCTAGAACAGCGGTTCTCAACCTGTGGGTTGCGACCCCTTTGGGGGTCGAACGACCCTTTCACAGGGGTCGCCTAAGACCATCGGAAAACACATATATAATTACATATTGTTTTTGTGACTAATCACTATGTTTTAATTATGTTCAATTTGTAACAATGAAAATACATCCTGCATATCAGATATTTACATTACAATTCATAACAGTAGCAAAATTACAGTTATGAAGTAGCAATGAAAATAATTTTATGGTTGGGGGTCACCACAACATGAGGAACTGTATTAAAGGGTCGCGGCATTAGGAAGGTTGAGAACCACTGATCTAGAATATCCAAGGCTATCTTGAAAAAGAACTAGATTGAAGGGCTTATGCCCTATGACTTCAACACTTAGTATATAAAGAAAGCTACAGCCAACCAGACAGCACGTTATGACACAGACACTGACAAATAATCAATGGAGAAGAGCAAACAGCAGAACTAGACCCGCACTTAGAGGATTCTTTTAAGCACCAAAGCAATCCATGAAGGAAGACAAATCTGTTCAACAAATGGCTGAACAGGAAAAATTAGCCTTTACTCCTACCTCACACCACACAGCAAAATTAAACTGAGGTGATCATGAAACTGATAGAAAAGCTGAAGCTACCAAGTCAATGTTCAAGCACGGAGCCATGCTGGCCAGGCAGCACAGCTACTTTTAACTGCAAAGAGTCAGAAACCAAGAGCTTTCACAGAGAAAAAGATCTCAACGCATTGGTACGCAAAGGTTTCTCAGGAAGGACACAGCAAGCAAAAATCATAAATAAAAAAATCAGACTTCATCAAAAGTCAACATGTGTGCTCAACAGATAAGACAAGCCACAGAACAGGGAAAAAATTTTCACAAGACATTATCTGACAAAGGGTTGGTACCCAGAACATCTAAAGAACTCTGGCAACTCAATAATAAAAGACAAACAACCAAATTTAAAAAGGAACAAAAGATCTGAACAGACATTTCACAAAAGCTATACAAATGGCTAACAAGGACACGAAAGTGCCCGACACCATCAGGGAAATTCAAGTCAAAACCACATGAGACTCGTCATTCATACATCAGAAAGGCCAACGTGGGAAAGACTGACGCCACCTGCTGGCGAGGGCACAGCAACCAGACTCGCACACAGCACCACAGGGAGGAGAAACAGGACACACACTTAGGAAACTGGTCGTTTCTTATAAAAGGAATCCCATGTTCTCTTCCTAGGTATTCACCTAAGATAAAGAAAACACATGTCCACAAAGGGAGCTGCACAAGAATGCTCCCGGCAGCTTTATTCTTAACAGCTAAGAACTGGAAAAGCCCAGGGGCCCATGAGTCAGAGACTCAACAAACTGGCATACGAGGCCGACCCTTGAACAGGCAGGGGTAACCCCTCGGAGTAGGAAATCCAAGTGTTTACTTTTGAATCCAAAAACGTAACTACCTTCGGTGCCCACAGGAGAGTGGTTCCAGGACCCTGTGGACACCAATACCCACGGCGCTCAGCCCCGATGTAAGATGGTGGAGCAATCATGCAGTCGGCCCGCCGCATCCGCAGATGGGAAACAGCAAGGTATCATCCAACACGACCTGCGTGGGCCTGCGCAGTGCACACCGCGTTGTTCAAGGGCCAAGGGAAACACGCAACGATACGGATAAATCTCAGAAGCATTCGGCTGAAAGACCCATCCAAGAGCATCCAGAACAGGCAGGCGTAGCCCGCGCTAGAGAAAACCCGGAGCACTGGCCTCAGGGATGGCGGGAGTGGGGCTGCCCGGGCACGTCTGAGGGCACTTTCTGGAGTGACAGTGAACCCCGATGGGGCTCAGGGGACAGCTGCATCTGTCCAAATGCAGCAGGCTTACTCCAGGTTGCACGCTCCTGTGTGTAAATACCACCCCAAAGAAAAAGACGCAGCACTGACCCCCGTTAGCAGTGCTCATGCTGAAGTACTTAGGGAGCATCTACTGAGATAAGATCTGATGGGCAGGGTGTTTTCACCTTTCCCACCCAATGGTAAGTTTGAAATTGTAATGAAAAAAAAAAAAAAAAGCAGGTGAGAACTCTTAGAATTTTAAAAACAGAGGGTGCTTGTATGGAGACAGCAAAGCTATTTTTTTTCTATATTTTTACTGATTTGAGGGAGGGAGGAAGGGAGGGAGGGAGGGAGAGAGAGAGAGAGAGAAGCATCAATGATGAGAGAATCACTGATCAGCTGCCTCGTGCTTGCCCCACACTGGGGATCAAGCCTGCAACCTGGGCATGTGCCCTGGCTGGGAATTGAACTGTGACCTCCTGGTTCATAGGTCAATGTTCAACCACTGAGCCACGCTGGCCAGGCAGCAAAGCTACTTTTAACTGCAAATAGTTGTTAAAGAGAACAGTATACTGAACCCCTCCATAGGCCCATCACCTGATTTAATAAACATGCACTTTCTGCCTATTTTTTCTTTTCTGAAGTTTCAAAGGTCATCATCCTGACCTTTCACCCGGAAGTAAGTCTGGTAAGCCCCTCTAGATAAATAAGGATGTAGGAAAAATATGTTCTCATCTGTGACTAAAAAGGGAAGACATCTTACATCGCAGCGACTTCCAGGTGGATGAAGAACTGCATGGAGAAGACGACGCAGGAGCCCATCTCGCATCGCCCCGGAGCAGGACAAGCCTTTCAGAGAGAAGCCTTACGAGAAGACAAATGCATTCAAACAGCAGAAACTCCAGACCTCAGAACGGCAACAAGACCATAAACAAGGTCAAAAGCAAACACCAATCCAGAAGAAATATTGGCAACCCACGGCAAATGGTTAAGTTGTTTTAAATCAGTAAGAGACAAATAATCCCATAGAAAAGCAGGCAAAGGAAAGAAACAAGCAGTTAAAGGCAAGGAGCAGCCCAGCGGGTGTGGCTCAGTGGCTGAGCGTCTGCCCAGGAACCAGGAGGTCACAGTTCGATTCACAGTTAAGGCACATGCTCGATTTCGGGTTCAATCCCAGTAGAGGGTGTGCAGCCCATCTATGTTTCTCTCATTGATATTTCTCTCTCTCTATCCCTTTCCCTTCCTCTCTCTAAAATCAATAAAAACATTTTTAAAAAAGGCAACAAGCATATTTCTTATCTTAGACTCATCTCCCAAGTATGAAAATGTTGGATAATGCCTGTGTGGCAGGAAGTGAGGAGAAAGGTGCTTGCACCATTGATAAAAACATGGTCCTGCCCCTTTTTAAGGACAACTTTGCAGTATCTACAAACTATCACATGTTTATCTGTTGATTCTTCTAACAGCTGTTCTCACAAGTGGGCAAAACAAAGATGCTCGCCCAGCAATTTCACGCCCCCGGCATCTATCTGCTTAGGAGAAGGAAGCCCTGGCTGTGTGGCTGTTGGCTGAGCGTCGCCCCGTGTACCAGGCCACCAGCTCAATGCCCGGTCAGGGCAATGCCCAGGTTGCGGCAGGCAATCAATATTTCTTTCTCCCCTCTCCCTTCCTCTCTTTAAAATCAACAAAAACATTATATATTTTTAAATAGAGAGAAATGAAAACACACACCCACCCAACAACTTGAACACAAACGTTCACAGCAGCATCCTTTAAAAGTCACAACCCAAATGGCCATCAACAAAACATGGTCTAGCCACACCGTGTAATGGGACCGAGCAATGAAAAGACATCAGGACTGACACATGCTCCAACATGGGTGAACCCTGCAAACTTCCTACGTGAAAGGAGCCAGTCGGGTAGGACTCCCTTTATCTGAAACGCCCAGAGCCGCACATCCCTAGAGGCAGAAGGCAGATGAGCGCTTGCCCAGGGGCGAGGTGGGCGGAGGGAGATGGGAGCGACCGCTGACCCACTCAGGGTTTCACTTGGGGAAGATAAAAATGTTTTAAAATTAGATTACGGTAGGCAGTGCAACTTAGTAAATACACTAAAACCCATCGAATTGTACACTTAAAACAGGTGATTCTGATAGCATATAAATGACATTTCTATCTCTCCATCCCTCTCCTTTCCTCTCTAAAATCAACAAAAACGTATTTTTAAAAAAGGCAACAAACATATCTTACCTTAGACTCATGTGTTAAAAAAAACCACACAGGCAGACTACTGCAGAAATTTTGAATTTTGGCCAATATATTAAGATCTGATGTAAGCACAGGAAGGCAGGGCTGGTGAGAGGATGGGCGACAGGGACAGAGGGCTCGAGAAGGGAGGCGTCAGGGCGGGACCTCACCAGCGTCTTCTCAGAGACCAGAGCCCCTGAGTCCTGGAACACTCGCTCAGGAGGGCTCTTACACGGCCAAACCAAACACCAAACACTGGGCTTTCCTGGGGAAACACCCATGAGTGTCATCAAACTCCAAAGGAGCCAGGAGCCAGACAAAGGCCAAGGCCACCAACACCTGGAGCCAACCCATTCCTGTCACTTAGGAAGAAACAGCACAAAAGGGTCCCCTGCGAGTCCCCAGCCCTAGGGGCGGTGCCGGGGAGCGCTACGGCTCACTGCTTTTCTACGGTGCCATTTCAAGAAGCTCTTTCCCATGTTCATTACACCCAACTCGCAGGGAATTTGTTTTCAATCCTCACCAAAGGAGTGAGGATATTTTTTCCATTGATTTTTTTTAATAGAGAGTAGAAGGGAAAGGAGTGGGAGGGACAAAAAGAGGGTGGGAGAGAAAGAGGAAAAGAAAGAGACATTGATCCGTTGCCTCCCACATATGCCCTGACCAGGTCAGGGGAACAAACCCACACCCAGGTACATGCCCTTGACCGAAAATCAAACCCGAGACCCTCTGGTATGCAGGGGCATGCTCTAACCACTGAGCTTGCCAGCCAGGGCCCAGGGAATTTTTAAATTCTCACCCGAAGATATGTTTTTCATTGATTCTAGAAAGAGAGGAAGGAAGAAAAAGAGAAACATCGATTGGTTGCCTCACACACACCCTGACCAGGGATCAAACCCACAACCCTTCAGTGCAAAGAATGAGGCTCTAACCACTGAGTTACACTGGCCAGGACCCAGGGAACTTTCTTTTTTTAACATATTTTTATTGATTCCAGAGAGGAAGGGATAGGGAGAGAGAAACATCCACGATGAGAGAGAATCACTGATTGGCTACCTCCTACAGCCCCACACTGGGGATCGAGCCTGAGGATCAAGCTCCGAGCATGTGCCCTGACTGGGAATTAAACCGTGACCTTCTGGTTCACAGGTTGATGTTCAACCACTGAGCCACGCCATCTGGGCTCCAAGGAACATTTAACACACGAACACACACAGAACCCATGTACCCAGCAGTCACTTCCTACGAAGGGGAAGGACACACGGCTGAGCCCTCCCATGAAATGATGGTGCCCGATGAGCCAGGCTGATGACTGAAGGTACTGCAATCAAATGAAAAGCAAGAGAAGCAAGGCTGCACATTTGTAATCAATGAAGAAGGCCCGTTACCAAGACACCAGTGCCAGGAGCACTCAGGCTGTCGGATCCTGGGGCGCCAGAGACCCCAAGCTTCCGTTACAACAGATTTAAGCAGAGAGGCTGCTGGAGTTCCTCCCTGCACGACCCATTACTCTAAGTCTCACTGACACTGTTCCAGCCAGTGCACGGCTGTCACTTCAGAGCGACGTCAGCAAGCACCTCTCTCAGATCCTTCCTTACGAGGACGAGGGCCTGTGAAGGCAGCGATGGCTCACTGCGTGATCAAAGGCACATGTATCTCCGGAGGCATTTCTTTCTTTTTTTAAAAAAATATATTTCTACTGATTTCAGAGAGGAAGGGAGAGGGAGAGAGAGAGAAACATCAGTGATGAGAGAGAATCACTGATCGGTTGCCTCATACACACCCCACACTGGGGATCAAGACTGCAACCCGGGCATGTGATTCCCTGACTGGGAATCGACCCCATGACCTGGTTCATAGGTCGACACTCAACCACTGAGCCACGCCGGCCGGGCAGAGGCGGTCGATCAGGGAAGCAGGCTCTGCTGTGGTGGCGGAGGCAAGGGCAGCCTGCTCATGTTCACCCCAGAACCGATGCCTCGGGAGGGATGGTTCCCCAGCTCAGAACCTTACAAAATGCAAGGACATTGTGCCTAACGCCCATGAGGGGATTTCATTGCAGTATCTCATGGGAGGGATACCACAGATTTGCATATTATTTGCCTTCAAACTAACAAAGGACATACAGAGGAATAGAAACGGGCACCCACAGCCAAGCACAGCAAAGCATACATGGGAGTCCTCCCGACTTTAAGTTTGAAATTACAACAATAGACATAGTATAAAACAACAGAAAAGTCTCCCCCTGCTGCTGGGCAAAGGGCAAAGGTTCCCTTGCTTAATTAAACAGAAGAACCAGCAGCTGTCAGTCTCGCTTCCCCAAGCCCAGCCCTGGCTCGCTCTTCTGTAACAGCAACAGTGGCTGAGAGCAGACCTGAGTGCATGTGACGGTGAAGAGGTAGGAGGGTGAGCCAGCCCTGAGCCAAGGCTAAGTTTTGAGGCATCAGTACTATTCTTTGCTCTGAGTCTGTGTAGAAAAATGCCAGAAAACAATCTGGACTCAGCAGCTGATCTGTTTTCTAAGAGACACCCTTTTTCCTAACTCAATGTAAGTACGTGACAGAGGAAAGGCGGATGCCGCTCTAGGAGGAAAGAACTTAACAGCTGCGTTAACCCTCGAGTATGAACCCTCGAGCCCTGGCTGGTGGGCTCAGTTGGTTGAGCTTCATCCCACGCACTGGAAGGTCACTGGTTCGATTCCCAGCCAGGGCACACATCTGGGTTTTGGGTTTGATTCTCAAGTGGGGTGCGTACGGGAGACAACTGATCGATGTTTCTCTCTCCTTCTTCCTTCCTCTTTCTCTAAAATCAATAAAAAAACATGTCAAAAAATAAAGTATTTACCCCCAAAAAGTTCTACATCCATTTCACCACCTATTTTTTAAAGGCCAAAGATCACTAAGAACAAAGAAATCACCATGTCGGTCAGCAATCACCTACTCTCTTAACAATGCTATCAAGACAACACATTTTGTTCCACCAAAAAGCACTGAGAAATGAGGTGCCAAAAACCAGTGAATAAGCTTCAAGAGGACAAATCAGTCATTAAACTGACTCAGTTGAGGAGAGTGAAGATCAGGTATTCTTACTAGCACTGGGTCTCCAAACGGGGAAATTCTGTGATCTCAAAGCAGATGACTAGTCACTACAGCAACCATTTAGCAGCACAACCCAGGCCACGGCTTGGATTAGTTTTAGTAAATGTTTAGTAAATGTTCAGTCATGTAAGAGCCCAAGGGAATCCTTTGTCCTTCTCTGAAGGAATCCCCTACTGGGAGCGATCCTGCGTGGGTCCCGTGGAGGCAGCCAGTGGGGTTCTCGGAAACACGGACACCCACTTGAGATGAGCCAGCGCACCAGCTCGCAGCTGCCCGGTCCCCGGAGCACAGCTCCCGCTTCGCAGCGGAGCGGGCCTTCTCAGAGGAGTCGGTGAGCGCCAGGGGCAGGCCGAGGACAGAACAAATGAGCTGCGCTGCCAGCGGAACCAGAGTCAGGGAGCTGACTGACCGCAAGGCTGCGGCCGGCTTCCTGGGGGCCAGACTCAGCATCCCCCTGGGGTCTTCCCCTGAGGCTAATGGGGGGCCAGGTGGTATTTGTGTGTTTGCTGGTCTCTGTGCCCCCCGCCTGCCATGCACAGAAACGTGCACTTGGTTTTGCCTTCCTCTGTTTAAATGTACGTGTCATGAGAGCAGGAACTAGTCACTACCACGATGTCCACGAACAAAACAGGGCCGGCAGACAGCAGGTCATCAATGAATGTTTGCGGAACGGAGGGAACCAAGAACAGATACGAGGCGTCCAGCCACAGGAGAGGTGTCATGCGTGTGGGAGGGCGGACCCCGGTGATCAGCGGGTCCTGCGCACACCCAGGAAACTGAAGACCCGAGGCCCCGAGGTGAAGTAACGTCTCTCAAGTCACACAGTGACGAGCGAGAAGTCAAGCTCATGCCCCTTCTGCATTTCCAGATTGCCTCCCACACGCCGGCTACGCAAATCCCAGAAACCGGCAGCTGCGGAAAACAAATCATTCCTACGGGGGCCGTACAACCTTCCACCCCGGAAGCCCGGCATGACAGAAACCTGAGCGGAGTGAGTGGCGTGAGAAACGGGGGATCACAGAATAATGCACACAGTATGATGCCATGTATTAGAAAAAAATCAACCCGTCAAACAGATATGTACATTTATAAGTATGCAAATAAACAGAAAAGATCTGGGAGGACACACGCAACTGTTCCCTCGCAGTGGACTAAGGGGAAGGGAGAGAACTGGTCAGGGCACCTGGACCTGAATCAGTGTCTGATGTAAGAATGCATATCAATTCCAGTTAAACGTGTCCATATTGTTTAAGAGGGGAAATAAAGCAAACACTTACTGCATTCATAGATCTGTTCCAGCTTATCCACAGAAGAAAGGGAGAAAAATTTATAACCGGACTTACTACCAACAGCTAGGGACCTGCAAAAAAGCCAAATGCAGAAATAAGAGCTGATACGTGTACACAGTGACAATGCACAAACGCTCCATGTTACAGGCAACCACCTCTCTCCCCACCGTTAGCACATCATTTCATTAGCTGTACCCGGGGAGTGGGGCTGAGCAGGAAAGAGGGGGCAAAGCAAGTTGACATGCCCCACAGCTAGGACAAGGTGAGGGTCAATAAAATATAGTGTTCTTATCGAAAACTTAGAACTATCAATTTGACATATGAATTATGCCCTAAGTTAATGATCCCCTCAAAACAAAGTGGGTTTCTCAGGTGATCCGATACACGTGCTGGCCTATGCGAGAGCCCAAGCTCAGTGAGCTACGTTCCAGCTCACAGGGGTCCACGGCCTGGGGGTGACGGCATCTCTGCGCTGCAGTGCGGGCCTCACCAATGCAGTCCAACCACTTCGGATGGCTGAGCAGTGGGACAGAAATAACGCGGACCCCAAAGCCAACTGAGGGTCCGGGATGGGAAGACTGCACAGATGGCCTGCAAGGACCCAGCGAAGGCGCTGCTGCTTCTGCCACGAGGCTTGGAGGGGCCTCCAGACCCCGCCCCAGCAGAGCGGTGACACCACCGGAGTGGGCCCTCAGCAGGCCCCTGCTCTCCAGGGTGTGACTGACCCAGGGAAGAAAGAAGAGAGCACGGCCTCCAGAGAGAGGAGAGGAAAGCAGGGAGCGGAGGGCATGCAAAGAGTCAGGTCCCGGGACCGGGTGTGTATTCGGTGCTGGGAGAACACGAAAACAGGTGGAAGCGAAGATAAGCCAGAAGCCTAGGAAGAAGGAAGACAGGCATTTCATACTACGAGGGTTTCATCTATTTTTTTTTTTTAAATATATTTTTATTGATTTTTTTTTACAGAGAGGAAGGGAGAGAGATAGAGAGTCAGAAACATGGATGAGAGAGAAACATCGATCAGCTGCCTCCTGCACATCTCCCACTGGGGATGTGCCCACAACCAAGGTACATGCCCTTGACCGGAATCGAACCTGGGACCTTTCAGTCCGCAGGCCGACGCTCTATCCACTGAGCCAAACCGGTTTCGGCTCATCTATTTTTTAAAACCTAAGATTCCCCACCTCTCTCTCACTCACATATATAAACATACAGCTGACCCTGAACAATGTGGAGGTGGGGGCGCCCACCCCTGCACAGTAAAAATGTTTACAGCTTCTGACTCCCCCAAACTCAGCCGTCCCTCAGTATGGGGGGTGAGGGGACTGGTTCCAGGAACCACATGGACCCCCAAACCCACAGATGCCCAAGGCCCTTACATCAAGTGGGTAGAACCCCCACGTCCAGACTGCTGAACCTGCGGAGGGGAAACCCAGGGAGAGAGAGGGCTGCTGTTCCCTGTGGAAGCCTGTTGTCCAGGGCCCACTGTGGTCCATGAACTGAGCTCTACGTTCTCTTAAACTTGAAGATTGCATCGGTTTACCTTAGAAATAGAAACAGGAACAACTTTCTTCATCTCACATCCTTTTTCTTTGTGAAAATAGTTCACTACATTGAATTAATTATATCAACAGAGTAACTGTTACCTGTAAATATTCTGAAAAGCGATAAAGGAACCAACACAAATACCAGAATAACAAAGGCTAAAAAGAAAACGAAATCTCAGTGCCCGCGGCTTGGGAACTCGGTGCTCAGGAAAACCTTTCCAGTTAACTAAGGTGCTAGCTCAGCACTGAAACCTCCCCCATCATTTCTGATTTTAAGTCATTCTTATGTTATCATTTCCCTTGTGACCCTACCATCATTAATAGCCCCTTCCCTTTCTAATTTCTTGTTGACTTAGAAACCAAGTCACCAAGCTCATTAGTATTATAGATGAAATAAGCCCCTTCATGGACAAAGTGATGAGCTGTAATTAATTAGCAAGAGCCTGGCTCTTGATCCGTCTGGTTCTCAGATGCACTCCACGCAGGCAGGGTTTGATCCTGCGCCCCGCTGATCAACATCAGAGCTGGGGCATTCTTCCAGACATTCTGAAACCGATTTAGGGCATTAAATCCATAGCTAGAATGTTAGCCGTGTGCACTGCAGTCAGTAAGAAATGTAAACAAAAATACTCCAATTACTCCTTGATATGTGTATAATATGAGTGTGTATTTTCTCAATAAAGGCAGACAGTTTTAAAGGGTGATGCGAAGTATTTTCAGCTCCAACACCAACAGTTAAGTTCACACACCCATTGGAGATTCTGCTTCTTAATCCCTCAGGACTCACCTGACCACACAATGGCTTATCAATACGAGAGGAACAGTAACAGGTAAGTCTGAGATTCCCTCAACAGACAATCTGATTCCCTAATAATGTTCATGTGGTAAGTTTGTTGAAGGCAATACAATGAATACCTTCTACTGACAAAGGGGAAGCTAGCAAACCTTAACAGAAAAAAGGATCTATTTGCTTCACCCTCACCTCATTTCACTACTACTCCTGCCTTCAACTGTGCCCGGTGTCAAAATCCAAAGACGCTGTCGCACCCTCTGGAGAGAGGCTGTGGAGAGAGTGACTGCTCCTGAAATATAGTTGGAGCCGCTCCCCTGTGTGTCCCCCTCACTCCTTACAAAAGCTCCCTCCACCGCCAGCCCTGCGCCTTCTGAGGACTCTGCGGTGCAGACGAGGCTGGTCCTCTGCCTTCTCCACCAGCAAGGTAGGGTCCTCTTGCCTTTGCCACTTGCAGCTTCCAAACTTTTGTTGCTGTGTCTCCTTTCTCATTCTCCCCATCCTACGGGGTTAAATCCTTTAAAAATATCTTTTTCAGCCTGGCGGGGTGACTCGGCTGGTTGAGCATTATCCTGGGCACCAAAAGGTTATGGGTTTGCCCTGACCAGTTTGGCTCAGTGGCTAGAGCGTCAGCCTGTGGACTGAAGAGTCCCGGGTTCGATTCCGGTCAAGGGCATGTGCCTTGGTTGCAGGCACATCCCCAATAGGGGGTGTGCAGGAGGCAGCTGACAGATGTTTCTCTCTTATGGATGTTTCCAACTCTATCCCTTTCCCTTCCTCTCTGTAAAAAAATCAATAAAATATATATTTTTTTAAAAAAGGTTATGGGTTTGATTGGTGGTCGGGGTGCATGCAGGAGGCAATTGATCTGTGTTGCACATCGATGTTTCTCTCTCCCTGCCCCCCTTTCTCTTTAGAATCAATGAAAGTATTCTTAGGTGAGGATTTTTAAAAAAATCCTACAAACATCTTTTTGATATTTTATTGATTGACATTTTATTAGTGTTTTGGGAGGGAGCCAAAGTAAATGCTTGTCTTTGGTCCACCGTCTATCTGCAAGTCTGTCACTGAGTTTAACCTTGAGTATTCAATATCCAAAAGACAGCGATCTCCACTGAAACATGAAAATGTGAATTGTATCTTTTTCTGAACGCCTTTTTCCTCTCTCTACTCGTAAAGGCTTTCCCTTTCCATTGGCTTTCTTGTTAGAGGTTAGAGATCACAGTGCTCAGTGGAGACGGCCCACACCCATGCAGAGGCACCGCCTGGTGGGCCCGCACACTGTGTAATAAGTTTATCGCCGCCCAGGTCTTCTCTCCCGCTCAGTCGTTCCCATCGCAGGCCTCCAGAGGGATTCCCAAAGCAGAGCTCCTCATCTCCTCCCAAACCGACTCCTTCCTTGATCCTTCTCCCATGATGTCACGTATTGCTGTTCACCAAAACCCAAACCAGAGACTGGGGGGTAACCTTCACTCCCCATTCAATGCATCCCGTGTCCAGCAGGTCGCACCAAGTCCTGACAGCTAAGCAGTCCCTTTCCACCGGCCTCCTCAACACATCCCCACAGCAGGCAGAATGACCGCTGCTTTAAGATGGAAGGTCCTTAAAAATCACCTACTCCCAAGCCCATCAGCTCACTAGTGAGGAAAAGGAGGACAGAAGTGACCTACTCAGAATAACACCTGTAACCTAGAAAAACCCTGGTTGCAGAAAGCAGTAACTTCTAACAAGTGCCCCCTATCGCCTCTATACCTTAACTTTTCCAAACAGGCACATCACTTCTATAAACAGAAGACTTGGAAAATCAAGCTCCTCGCTTTATCCCATCCCGATTAGAAATGCAGCTTAAACCAGACACTGCTGAATCACTTCCCACCGACCAGGGCATCCCCGGAAGAGTTCCATCTTTGAGATTTCCATTTGAGATTCAGCTGATATTCTGCCACTGATTAGTTTACCTTCCATTTCGAAAAGCCCAACATTCCTGCAACGTAAGACCCCACTTTCAGAAACTGGGGTGGGGACTAACCATGCAAGGCCAAGATGAAGGGGATCATCTTTGTTGGCTTCATCTGTCTCTGGTCTAGTTAAAAACAAAACAAAACAAAACAAAACGTAAAAAATAAAACTTACTCATACTTTTAGGGTAAGAATCACAGGGGAACCCACAACACGGAAACCATTATCAGCACGACAGGAGAGACAACAGACAGTGGGTATGCGAGGCGTGCTCTGATGTTAAGCGTCACTGTATAGTGTACACGTCTCCTATGAAGTGGCTTCGGACTTTCTCACTAAATACAGTGAATGTGGACACTAGACCAATGTTCTTCATCCTGTGAAAAATTGTGTTCCTCTATTAGAATAAGTTCTGGAGATGGGCAAGGGAGGGGAAGCTGCAAACTGTAAGGCTGTTCCTCAGGAACTTTTGTACTTCTTTCAAGTGTAGACTTAAAACAAATTAGGCATTTTCATCAACCAAATTTTTGTATAATCCTAACTTGCTATCGCTTATGACTTATTTCATACTATATCAAGGCCTCTTTGGCAAGTTAAAACAGAACACAGAAATCTTCTCTTGAACTAATAACTTCAGAACTCGAAGAAGGGTGGGGAAGCACATGGTTTCCAGCTGTAAAAAGGTCTTTTTGCAGGCCAGAGTGCCAGTCTTCTATTATATAGGGAATTTGGTGCCCATTTGAAACGACAGCCAAGAGAATGCTTGGTCATATTTTATTTTTCAATATAAATGATGTGGAGTGAAAAACTGAGCCCTAGCCGGTTTGCTCAGTGGATAGAGCGTCGGCCTGCAGACCGAAGGGTCCCGGTTTCGATTCCGATCAAGGGCACATGCCCAGGTTGCCGGCTTGATCCCTGGTGGGGGGCATGCAGGAAGCAGCTGATCAATGATTCTCTCTCATCATTGATGTTTCCCCCCTCTCTCTCCCTCTCCCTTTCTCTCAGAAATCAATAAAAATTTGCTTTGGCTATACTGGCTTTTGGTCACATAGGCCACTATGGTATCTGGTTGCTTTAATCTTTAAATATTGCAACCCTCTGATTCCTAAATTCACTCCCCTCAGAATCCTACTCTGCAGGTAGAGTGGAAAGAACATGATGGAGAATTCTGGAAACGGATGTCAGTCCTGCCCCCGCTGCCCACTAACCGATCCTCAGCTCCAGGAGCCTTTCAGGACGTGCGTTTCCTCACCTGTGGTTGGAGCAGTCCCCTGCTCCCTTCCACCCTCCAGGCAGCCCCCTGTGGGACTGTCTGCATTAGCTTCACAACCCTGCCGGCTGCAGGCCACCGCCCTGGGGCTGGCCATTCTCCAATCAAAGTTGTTTTCCCTCCGTTTACTTAATGCATTTTTAAGTTAAATATATTGGGGTGACATTGGTCCAATAGGATCACATAGGTTTCAAGTGTACATTCCTACGATACGTGATCTGCATGTTGCATTGCGTGCCCACCACCCAGAGTCCAATCATCTTCCGTCACCTTCCATTTGGCCTACAATCAAGCTTTCTACTCTGCCGATTGCACTCAACCAGTGACAACTCAACCAACTACTGTTGGAAAGCCACTGACCCACTCCCCCTCT
>NW_005872101.1:45049-54335 GCF_000147115.1 Myotis lucifugus
AACACTTTGCCCTCTGACATTACTTCTTTTTAAATACTAACAAGAATGGTTCTAATATGAGAGTGAAAAAGTAAATATTCTTATTCGCAAGCCTACACGGCAACTAACCTCACAAAATCTCGCAGGGTCTAGACATTGTAGAATCTTATACCCTTGTCACGGAAAGGCACGGCCCTGTTACAGAAAGAGCCAGGCTCACAAAGTATTCCTGTCACCCCAGGGCTCAGTGTCTACCGGGTCGGAGACCAGGATTATGGATAAGTTTATCTCTTTGACCGGAGAGGACATCACAATTTACCTGACAAAAAGAACATCGAGAACGTGAAAGAAGAGAGAAAAGAGGGGAAGGGACTAGGATGACGAAGAGGCTACAAGGGCCTGAAGGGGAAAACGGGCGAGAGCGGGGCTGCGGGGCACGAGAGGGAACCCGCTCCCACCGGGCGAGGGCGGCGAGACAACAGGTCAGGCCACAAAGTTTCGGCCCAACTAGGAGAGAAATGGAGGTCCGGAAGGAGAAAGCCTGCCAGACGGTGGGTGAACACCTCCGTCACTCCGTCGCTCTCCCCGCCCGGAAAGGGGGGTGCCCCGAGGGTCCCGAGGAGGGCGCCCCCCGCCCGCCCCAGGCCCACCCCAGGGACCCGCCCGGGCTCCCGGTCCGGCCCTCCGACCCCGGCCCGGCCCCTCCGACCCCGGCCCGGCCCGGCCTTACGTGACGTCCTGGTTGAAGTTGGCGAAGAGCAGCTGGTCGGCGCCAGCCTCGCCGCTCTGACTGGCCAGGTTCATGGTGGGCGCGCGGCGGGCGGGTGGTCCCGGCCGGAGGCTCGCGCGCGGGACGGGGTCGCGTGCACTCAGGGTCGGCGCCGGGCCCCGCTCGCCGCCGGAGTCGCCGCCGTTCGCCCGCCCCGGGATCAATCGCCGCCTCATCCCTCCCCGCTCTTGTTTATGCTCCCGGAGCCGGGGCGCTCTGCGCGCGTGCGCGGTCCGCCCCTTCGGCGCACGGGCCTCTCACGGCGCAGGCGTGCTGCGCAGGTCCCGCCCCCTCACCTCTGGCCCGGGTTAAAGTTCCGGTCAAACACGCGCAAGCGTGGGGACGCACGGGGGCGCGCTGGGCGGGGCGTTCCTCGAGCGCCGCGCATGCGCTTGGGGAAGAGCGAGCGCTAGGTACACCCCCCTCATTTTATGAATATTAACAGGCCCGCCATGTGTCCGTCATCGTGTTTAATATTTATGTGCATCATCGTACTTGATGTAATAGCAACCCAGTGTAGAGACTATTGCGTTCCCATTTTATAGATTTGAAAACTGAGGCTCAGAAACAACCCGTTGCCAAGTGCTGGGCCTGAGAATGTAAGCCCCATTTTTCCAAGGCGCATGCTTTCTGGGTCCCTAAGCGAGGCTCCCACCCTACATTTATTCATTCGTTCATAACATTTAGCAAGCACCATCCAGGCTAACTAAACAGGCCTCTGTCTTTCCCGCAGAGAGCATGGCAGGGGAGACTTCACCACAATGACAAAGCAGGGTACAGTAAGAGCATATAATGAGGTCACCGGACCTGGACTTAAGGGCCTGGCAGGGACTGTGCATCAGACAGACACGTGCAGTCATATGTAAATGTATGAATACACACATGGAAGTGCCCACATAGCTAACCACCAAAGTCAAGACACAGGGCGGGAGCCGCGTCTTGGTGGTTCTGTCGTCCTCAGTTGGCACAGTGTTCTGTGGACTGTTATTACTGAGTAAAGGCACATAAAGAGGTGACCAAGGAAACCCCATGATTCTAGACCAGGGGTGGGCAAACTTTTTGACTCAAGGGCCACAATGGGTTCTTAAACTGGACCGGAGGGCCGGAACAAAAGCATGGATGGAGTGTTTGTGTGAACTAATATAAATTCAAAGTAAACATCATTACATAAAAGGGTACGGTCTTTTTTTTTTTTTAGTTTTATTCATTTCAAATGGGCCGCATCCGGCCCGCGGGCCGTAGTTTGCCCACGGCTGTTAGACACATTCCCTGACTTCATTTTGAAAAGCCACTCAACTTTTTTTCTTGTTCATCAGGATCTATTATTCCATCTATGTTAGTAACCCCTTCTCTCTGCCTTCAACAAATGAAGACCCCACAATAGCTCTGGGGTAGACTTACCAGTTTCAATTTACCAGACGTATGACTCTGTTCCTTGGAGGAATAGGGGATCCTTTGGCTACTAGAATCTCGAAATTCAGTAAACCTACAGTTATGTAGATGAAAACAAATATCTTAAGTGGATCATTAGGTCTAATATGCAAGGAAACACTACCATCCCTAGGTCGCAGGCACGTGCTGTCTACTGTAGAATGATACCCCCACCTCACATGGTGTGGTGTGTTCGCTGGTGCCATGACTGAGTCTTTGGTAGGTCATTCTACCATCCATCTGAGTAATAGGGTGCATGACCAGGTGAATTCCAAAGGCGTGAGCCCATTGCCAAACTTCCTCCGCCGTCATGTCAATTCCTTGGTTAGAAGAGAATTGGCGCAGACGCCCGGACACCCTATTAAAAATGGCAACCTCCACACTTTCTCACACCCCCTACCCCCTCCCCGCTTTGTGTTTCCATGTGGCACTTATCACCTTCCATAGACCACAGCACGTCCTTCCCATTTCACTCCGTGTCCTTGTTGCCTAGAATAATGGGAACTTGGCGCCTGAAGAACTGAGCCCGGGCCTCTACCCTGGGCGGTCGGAATGGGCTGGACCGGAGGGCTGCTGCCCACTCGTCAGTTTTTGTTTTATTGCTTTATTCCCTGGGTTTTATTGGGAACCACAGACAAGTGTTGCTGGAGAGTACGCTGGGTTTGTGCCAGAGAGCTTGACCTGCGTGTGTGATTCACTAATGACTCTTGCCTCCGGCTCACCTTGAGGTCGGCTGAGCTCAGTTCCTGACGGCGTGGAGGGCGTGGAGGGCGGAAGAACGCTCAGGAGCCTCTGTCATCGCTTCAGCATCCCCCAGGTGCCTGGCCTGGTGCCCACCCCAGGGAGAGGCGGTCCCTTCCTCCTCCTGCCGTTAGAGCAGAGCCAGCCCTGGCAGGGGCCCTCTCCTGTGCACCATTCCGAGAGGAGAGCCGCTCCCAGGGGGTTCCTACCTAAACGCCAGGCCACGGGGAGGGCTGAGGGCTGGCGTGCAGGGGGTGGAGTGCACGTGCCCGCGGGAGGCGTGGGAGAGGCCAGGACAGGCCACGCTGGACCCAGAGGGCACGCTGCCGCCCACAGCCTGGCTCAGGTTCTCCCAACGTGTGTGTCCTCAGGTAAGTCACCCAACCTCTCTGAGCGCCAGTTTCCTCAGTGAGAACAAGGGTTAAAGCAGCTGACGGCATGAGGCTGCGGGAAGACGGACGGCGGGAGGGAGCACCTCTAGGACACGGGCAAGGCCTCTGAAAGCGTTCCTCCCTGTCAGGCCCGACGGTCCCGCCACCTGGGGGTGCATGTTCTTTGCTGCGGCTGCACAGGCCTCCCGTCTGGCTCTCCTACCATCAGGCGAAAGAGAACACTGACAAAAGTGACCCCCATCGGCTTTTCTAGAACTCTGGACAGTAACTAAAGGCTTGCAACCGCCTGAGAAGTCTTTCCCGAGTGAAACAGCCACGTCCCGATAAACACGCTGAGCTGGCGGCACTGTGATTGCCCGAACCCCATGGCTTCCTGTCAGGTCCCTGTGAGCCTTGGAACCCGGGGCCTCGCTCCTGTGATGCCTGAGCCGGCAGCCGGCAGCCACTGGACGGGGTGCAACGGGCTTGGAGTTTCCCCAAAGCCCCAGCCCAGAGCCCGGCCACCATTCCCCTGGCTGTTGGCTAAAGCACCTCCCTCCTCAGAAGGCCTTGCCCCGCCGCCAGGGGGCTCAGGGGTGGGAGCGACTCGGGCGGCGGCAGGGGAAGCTTCTAGCAGGGGAGAGGGCCTCCCGTGGGCCTGCTGGGAGGCGCGGCCTGGGAGCCGGAGGGGGGTTGACTAGAAGCAGGATGTCCCCGCGAGGAGAGGACGGGGAGGGAGCATGCCTGGCTTCTCCGCTGGTCCTCGGGGCGCAGGACAACAGGAAGGCTGCCAGCTTGCTCAAGGCCCGACCTCGGGGCTGATGGCGGGGTGGCCTGGCCTGCGGCTGGTCGCTGTGGGTGGTAGGTTCTGCCCCGATGTGTGCACTGGCCATTGTACGTTTGCATTTTTGTCTCCGCACCCTCAGCAAACAGGGCAGATTCTACCTCCCAAATCCAGTTAGAAACCAGCCACTTCGCCTCTCCGCTCCCGCCAGGCTCCGGCAGCCTCCCCTGTAACCGGCCACCGCGGCCCTTTCGCCTTCGTGGGAGCATCGCTGGGAGGAATCCTGAGCGATGGGGTGTGGACACCCTCCCACCCCACCTCCCGATCACAGCCAGCTCCTCGCCGCGGTCTGCAAGGGCCTGTCCTGTATCACCTCTCCCGTGCCATCTGGGCCGGCCTCCCTGCAGCCCCCTCGTTCTTCCGCTCTCTCTCTCTCCCTTTCCCGCCCTCACTGAGGACTTTCCCTCTGCTGGCATCGGCCCCACCCCGCTTCCCAGGGTGCAGGTCGGTCTTGAATGGAACTCCTCGGGTGTCAATTAGAAAAGACGCTCCCTGCCCCTCTGTCCCACCCTCAGCCCCATCAGAGCCAGTTCCCAGACGGTCACATTTTTTCAACGGTGGTCATTCCACTTCTGACCACCAGAGGGCAGCAAGGCCCAGCAATTAGACCGAAGGGGACCCTCCCAGGCTGGGTCCTGGGCTTCCGCTCCTGTCTTGGGGGGCCTGGGATCTGGGGTGTCCAGTAACCAGGAGATGGGCCCTGGGGCGGAAGGGGCAGGGCTGGCATGTTAGAGAGGCCCCAGGAGAGAAGGGCCAATCGGAGCTGAGGGAGTATGATTACTCCAGCTTTGCTCTTCTTTTGCTGTTGTTCTATTTTAACTTCACAATTTCAGAAACAAACAGCCTGAGGCCCAGGTAGTGTGAGTTGCTTGAGATGATAACACAACTGCCAGCAGCTGGATCGCCCGGCCCGTCCCCCGCGTCCCCCCTCCCCCCCTACCCCTGGCTCAGGATCAGCTGCTCCAAAGCCGTAAGTGTTGAGAAAAGCTCACTTTATCAGGACCTGTCTAGATAAACGGGGCATCTGGCGTTTCTCGCACGTATAGAACAAAAGCAGAAGCGTTAGTATCTACTTCCCGCGCCCGTCTGCGAGTGTTTTCACGTGATCTTTCTGTCTGTTAAATGCAGGTCTGGAGGGTTTTCCGTGTGGGAAGTCACCTCACCCCTCGCAAGTATCTTCCTGCGACAACTCGGGTTCTTCTGACGCCGCCTGCCTGTGTTCTCTTTGGCGGCTGCTTCGTTTGTTTTGTTTTAATCCAAGCCCCCACGTCAATGGAGAGTCTGGATTTGAATTTGGCTTCATCCTCTAAGTCTCTCAGCCCCAGTGTCCTCTTAGAAAATGAGTCTGGCCCTGGCTGGTGTGGCTCAGTGGATAGAGCGTTGGCCTGTGGACTGAAGGGTCCTGGGATCGATTTGGGTCAAGGGCACATGCCCGGGATTTCAGGCTGGATCTCCAGTAGGGGGCATGCAGGAGGCAGCCAATCCATGATTCTCTCTCATCACTGATGTCTCTCTCTCTCTCTCTCTCTCTCTCTCTCTCTCTGTTCCTCCGTTAAATCAATAAGAAAGGAAAAGGAGAGGGGGAAGGAAAATTGCTTTGCATGGTGCCCTTGGGCACTTAGCCAATGCGTGTGACCCCAGCGCCCTCCTGCGGTTGTGACAGCAACCCCAGGCTGAGATGAGGGGGCCTGGAAGACAAAAACCAAAGGCCCGGGATCTGGCCCCAGGCCCCTCACCCAGCTGCTTCCTGCCTCATCTCTGCCGCTTTGGAAGTTTGGGGTTTGGATTCGCAGCTGAGTCAGAGTCAGGAGGGAGCAGTGAGAAGGCCTTGTTTGGAGGAGGTGGGAGGGAGCTGGGGAGGGAAGCAGGGACCCGGCCGTTCAGAGCAGTAAGGCCCCATAGGAGGAAGCTCTGATCAGGAATGAAGGCCCCTCAGCTGTCAGCCCCGGGATCGCCTCCCCCACCCCATGCCGCTCCTGCAGCTGAACCAGTGACTGAGAGGTGGGGGTGTGAAGGCCCACCTCACCCACCCATGGGGAACCTCGAAGGGCCTCCCCAGCTTCGCAAGTCCCCTCTGGACCTGCTGAGGCCACTGTCCACAGCGCCCAGCAGCCCAGCTCTCGGCTGCCCCTTCCTGCCTCCGCCCCCGTCCCTGGGCAGCCCCGAGAACAGCCCCTTAGCAAATCTCCTCACGCTGATCTCAGCTGAGAGCCCGCACCCCGGGAGCCAGCGTGTGGTCAGTGCCAGCCTGGCGCGGGGACCTGCTTTTCCTTTCGGGAAGGCCTGACGCTGGCTCGGGAGGGCGAGCCGGTGGGGGAAGAGCCCACGGCTCCCTGCTGGGCAGTGACTGCCAGGCCTGTCCCATCAGGCACGGCACACAGGGGGCCGGACAGAGACGGAAGGATTGGAGTCCGGCTCTTGGTGACAAGAGGACAGAGGAGCCAGGCTGGACTAACTCTCCAGTAGAAACATGTATAAAAGAGAATCTGGAGAATATATGTCCTAAGATCTGAGATACTGATGTGCACATATAAACTATTTTTATTGATTTTCTTTTAGAGAGAGAGGAAGGGAGAGGGGATAGAGAGATAGAAACATGGATGAGAGAGAAACATCATCAATCGGCTGCCTCCAGCTGATCGATGTTTCTCTCTCATTGATGTTTCTAACTCTTTATCCCTCTCCCTTCCTCTCTGTAAAAAATCAATAAAATATATTTTAAAAAAAAATCGGCTGCCTTCTGCACAAGCCTCACTGGGAATGGAGCCTGCAACCTGGGCATGTGCCCTGACCGGGAGTGAACCGGCGACCTCCTGGTTCCTGGGTCGATGCTCAACCACTGAGCCACGCCAGCCAGGCTAAACTATTTTTAACTGACACACACACACATATGGATAAGATATAAGTATAGATTATAGATACAGATATTATTTGAAGAGTGACAAGAGCAGACAGAAAAGGGAATTTTGAAAGACAGCGACATTTGCAAGTTTGTGGCTCTGCCTGAGGACTCGCCCTATAGCCTTTCTGATTTTGAGGGTCAGAGGTCAACATCAGGGGTTGACCAAAGAGCCAGAAGGTTTTTGTGAGGGTGATTCTGGAAGGGAAGGAGCCACAGATGGTGACTGCCTGTTGAAACAAAAACACAACACTCTTCAGAGGAACTTAACAAAATTCAGAATCTCTACCACGTGCCATTTATAATGCTGGTATCTAACAGAAATATTGCAAAGAAATGGGAAAATGCAACCCATTCCAAGAAGAAAAACAACCAAGAGAAATCGAACCGGGTTCAGCCCATGTGGTGGTTCCGAGGTTGCTGGGCAGGCACCTGGCTGTGAGCTGGGCCCTGGAGGCAGGTGATGGGCTCACACCCCAGCTCACTGCAGCAGCTGGCGTCCCTGAGTGAGGCCACTCTCCTCTCTCGGCCTCGGTTTCCTGGCCTCTAGGACCCGATTCCTAATGTAGCTGAGGCCTCATGGGGGCCTGGAAGGCCACATGGCAGGTGGCTCAGATGACCCTTAAAATCCCCTCCATCACCCAGAGGGTAAGTACCACAGGGCACGCGCACAGGACGCTGTAGTTCTCACCCCGAGGAAGTTCTGGGACTTCCTTGGGCGGAACCCGAGGAGGAGAAGGAGGAGGAGAGCGGGAGGCAGCCTCAGCTGGGCGGCGGAGCTGCCAAAGGTTCGCATGCCAGGCAGCTGCCACAGGCCCAGGGGTGAGGTGTGTGTTGGGGGGAGCGGGGGGGGGGGGATCCACAAAGTGTTGGCTCAGCCACACTGCGCAGCCCCCACCCTCACCCCCAGGTGGGTGGCTCCGGGATTAAAGCCACCAAGAGGGAGGGAAGAGAATCCGGTCAGAAGGTGCCGTGGGTCCCAGGGACAGACAGCAGAGGCTGCCTCCCGGGAGGGGCTGCGGATGCGCTCGGGGCTCCGGGGAGCAGGTGGGAGGGCTTTATCTCACCTGCTCCCACTGGCCCGCCCTCCGCAGAGCTGGGGCTCAGGGTTAGGCGGACGGACGAGGGTTGATTCCCAGTCCCGGGTGGCTGGCGGGGCGGAGTTACAAAGAGGATTAAAGGGGAAACTCGCTCTCAGCAATGATGTCCGGCTTCTTGGGCCATCCTGCAAGTTAGCGACTGTCACCCCTACTTTATAAGCAGGAAGCTGCTAAACGCAAGCAGGAAACTGAGGCTGCAGGGCTAAGCCCCGGCCCTAGGGCACCTAACTGGGTGCTGGTGGAGCCAGGCCCGGTGGTGGAGTCCCAGGAAGGCCACCTTCAGAGCTTCCAACCACCGTCCAGCCTGGCCTGGGGGGAAGGGGGGAGGGCGGGGAGTCCTGGTGCCACCTCCAGGGGAGAGCGCGAGGGCTGCAGGTCCCCTCCGGAGAGGAGGCACGGCCACCTACTCCCAGGAGTGGCGGGCAGGCTTGGGCGACAGGCCGGGCAGAACCTGGGACCCCAGCGCTAGCAGGAGGGGGCTTGTTCCCTGCCACCCTGGCGCCCACTATGTCTCCTCCTGGGCGCACTCACAGCCCAACCCTAACTCCTGGTGCAGGAGCCAGGCCTTGGTTGCCATAACAACTGGATGCTGGCAGTAAAAATAGCAACCTGCGTCTCAGTCAACTTCTTTTGCTCTTGGAGAAAAATAAAATCCATCTCCAGGCTCGTGTTTCCTTTTGGGGGTCTCCTCTGGGCCCTGCTGAGCCCTCTGCCAAGGCGGCCGGAGCCGGGGAGGCCCCTCCGCCTTCGGGAGCTGCGGCTCCTTGGACCCCGGGGAAGGGGGGCCGCTGGAGGTCCGTCCTCTGGGGCGTTGACCTTTGCAAAGCCAGCGGGACCCTTTAGGGAATGGAGGCTGGGGGCCGAGGAGGGGGTGTCCTGGGGGGCTGACAGTGATGCCTGGGGTGGGGTGGGGTCCGAGCAGCTGCAAAGGAGGGCAGGGCGGGAGGAGGCCGGGGAGCACAGGGCTGGGCCTCACCGGCCTCTTGGACTCCGTTCCCGGGTCTGAGAGGCCCCGTGAGGGGAGCGCTGGGCTGCAGGGCAGGTTCCGGGAGGGTCCCCGGTCCCTCTCAGCCCCTCTCCCTCCGTCTGCGGGGACAGGAGGCAGGGCCACCACAGCCATGAGCCTCGCCGTTCTTGACCGTGACTCCCCGT
>NW_005872101.1:55979-58712 GCF_000147115.1 Myotis lucifugus
CCCCGGTCCTCCCAGACCCCGGTCCCCACAGACTCAAAACCACCCAGACCCCGGTCCCCGCAGACTCCGGTCCTCCCAGACCCCGGTCCTCCCAGACCCCGGTCCCCGCAGACCCCGGTCCTCCCAGACCCCGGTCCCCGCAGATCCCGGGACTTGGCTCATACCAAGAGGGACTGGGGCTCAGTACCTGCACCCTCAGGTCCCACTTTCAGGGACCCTCCTACAGCTCTGTCACCAGAGGCGGGGGCACTGGGAGCCAGGAGGGGCTGGGAGGACCCTGGTTCTGATTTTGATGATGGTTCCGCTGATGTCCTCAGTTGGGGCCAAGCAGGAGGGGCCGTGGGGATGGTTGGGGCTCTGGTTGTCCGAGGTCAACCAAGGAACGTTCGCTCCCTCACCGGGACCCCTGGCTGCACCGAATCCAAGCCGCATCCCACCTGCTGCTATGGAGTCTCACCCGCATCCCATCCGCTCCTTACGGAGGCGCAGTCCAGTCGGAGGCGCAGTCCAGTCGCCGCGGCCCAGGAGTGTCTGTCAGCTGCCAGGGCGCAGGGCTGACCAGCACCACTCCTGTTGGGAGGACGATGTGAGACGTTTGCGTGGACTGGCCACAGGGCTGCCCAGTGGTGGCTGGCCTGTGCGGCGGCAGGTGCAGGAGAGACAGGAAGTGGGTTATCCAGGAGCCCGTCAGCAGCAGTGCCCACAGACAGCCCCCCTTCCAGGTGTCCCGAGCCCCCGCACGCCCTACGTCCTGTCCCTCTGCTCCTCACTCCCCCGCCAGGCCGCTTGGAGCAGGGGTGGGCGGGCTGTTCAAACCCCTGGGTCCCCAGGCTGGCCCGCTGCTGGGACACGCACAGGGGTGAGCTGTCAGTCCCGCAGGGCACACACCTGTGGGGGTGCCTGTCCCGTGCAGCACGGCGGTGCCCGGGTTCCTCGGCCCTGGCACTGCCCCCCGTGGCCCTCCCCACCCCTTGCTCAGTTTCCCCTTCTCTCTCCCGGGGTTTTGATTTCAGTTCTGAGGTGGCACCGGTCCAGGCGCTGTGGTTCCGCGGTTCTGTTTCCCAGGGACGGAGCCAAGTTGCTGTCTGCCTCCCCGGAGCCTGGGTTCATGAACGACACAGAGAGCCCGGGGCCAGGCAGCAGAGGGGGGGCTGGGCGCTGGGGCCACTCGCCCTGGGCTGCCCTCGCCTCGGGAGACAGACTGACAGACAGACAGACCCCCTTTGTGTGCTGGACAAATCTCTGTGGGTCCTCTGTTCTGGGGACTCGGCTGCCACCACCAGGCACCAGCCCAGCCGGAGGATTGGCCACAGCCTCCCCGGGCCTGGCTCCTCTCGGACAGGAGGCCGGCTTCTCTCTGGGGGCTCCGGCCCCTGGCCCAGGCCAGAAGGGCAGGGAGAGACTGCAGGTCCGAGGCCGGGCCTGGCTGCTGGGACGGGAGAGGAGGGGCAGCTGGGGTGCTCAGCCCAGGCGGGAGGGAGGCCCTGGGGTGTGGACAGGCATGGACAGGCGGGGTCAGCAGATGGGCCCCGCCTGGGGCGGAGGGGCAGAGGGGCTGTGGGCCCAGGGCAGTGGTTTGGAGAGCACCGTACAGCCCTGCTAGGAGCCGGTCTGCTCCATCCGTCACCCTGTACACCGGCCTGCGCCCGGGGAGGTGGCCTTCCCACCACAGCTGGCAGCTCGGCACCCTGGGGACCGGACGCTCGCTGCTGCCAGCGCTCGAAACCCTTCGCAGAAACCCCTTCACGTCCCCTTTAGTCCCCACCCCGCTCCCAGGGGTAGACGCGGTCCCGGCTTTATCCTCAAAGCCTCCTCTTCTGGAAATTTCTAGGCACAGAAAAAATAACATTGCCCCCTCCCCCCGTCTCGCCTCCGGTGCCCCCTTCACACCTTCGGCTTTTCCAAGTCAGCTGAGTGTGTGACCTTGGGCCGACATTTGTCCTGGCTGGACCCAGCCATGTCTCGGGAGCCTGTCGATTCCAGAAATTCCGGAGGGTTTTGAAGGCTGGACTGTTCCCACATGTCATCTGGAGGCTGCACGACTTCATTGATGCTCGAGAGGATGGATTAATCTCGACTTCATCGATGCTCGATGCTCGAGAGGATGGATTATTGGCTTCTTTGCCGGAGTCACCGAGCACGGCTGGCCCTGCACTGGGACCGGGAGACGAAGAGGAGTCAGGCCTGTCCCGTGTGCGGTGCAGGGGCGGAGGCAGACCCTGAGCACCCGCGGCCACACCACGTGCTTTGTGAGGGGGTCCCGCAGGCACTTGGGGGAGGCCAGGGGGAGGGCCACGGCTGAGGCCGCTCCAGGGAGGAAGGAGGGGAGAGAAGGCAGCTGCCAACGGTGTGCATGGGGGGTGAGGGCAGGGATCAAGGAAGCTCAGAGGGGGGCCTTTCGACCTGCGTCCTGAAGGCTGAGAGTTCCCGGCCGAGAAGAGAGAAAGGGACGTCTACACAGAAGAACCGATGGTGGAAGGCTCAGCCGCCCCCCCCCCCCACTCCGATCTTCCCGCCCACGCAGGAGCTGCCCGGCATTTTTTGCTCTTGGGCCTTGTGCTCGGGGTCCTCCTGGGCTTTGCTTTGGCCTAGGGGACCTGGGAGTCTTTGGTGTGGCCCTTTCCAGGGTGGGAGGGACTGACAAAGGCAGGGTTCAGGGGGCCGGGTATGGGCTACCCTGTGGTCAGGGCTGCACTGAGCACTAGCCAGTGAGGCAGTATTTCAGGAGCTGGG
>NW_005872101.1:59723-70943 GCF_000147115.1 Myotis lucifugus
TGGGTCGGAAGCAGAAAGAACGCGGCGCCGGGCTCTTTGGGGGAGCTCTCCGGGGAGCGGTGAAAAGATCGCCCATCCTTTGAGCGCTGCTGAGTGCCAGGCACCCCTGTGTGGGCTTTTGAGCCATATGATCCCATGGTACCTGCAGGCGAGGTACTGTTACATCTTTTTACATAGAAGGAAGCTGCAGCCCAGAGACGTACAGTAATTTCCCGGAGGTCACACAGCAGCCAGGTGACTGTGCAGCCGTGTCCCGCCCAGCTGAGCCTTGCTCCAAAGCCCCTGCCTCCCCAGTCCAGGGGGGACTCCCCTTCTGTGCTGCCTGCCTGCCGGCATCTGGGTCCTCCACGCGGAGTCGCCCTCCCACCCCCATCAAACGCCGTGGCCGCGTGGTCATCTAGTGCGCAGGCTGGTCACAGGACGGCGCTCTGTTCTCCAGAGAGGCGGCGGGAAGGCCCTGTCCCTCCTCGCGGGTACCTGGCGTCGGCCCCTTTAGGAGAAGCTCCCAAAGTCTCAGGCCACCTCTGGCCGCCAGCTCAGCTGGAGAACATTCCGCATTTGTCTGTGCAGAGGCCCTGTCCCTGCCGGGCGGATACCCAGGCCGTTGTGCATGCACACGGTGGCATATTCCCACAGTGAACGGAAGGGACCGCGGACACAGCTCCACGAACCCCGCCCACAGGGAGCCAGCGAAAGGAGCCACGGCAGGAGGGAGGGTGGAGAGTGGCCAGGGTGGCAACGTTCCAGCGAGGAGGGCCCGTTTCCTCGCTGTAGAAAACACGTTCGTCTTCAACACGTTTTGAATAGGAAAATAAGAAAATCCTCTGTGGCATTCAGAGCGTTTCCTTTCTCCTAAGAATGCACTTGGACTTGATCTAATAAATCCTCTTTAGACGTTAAAAAAAAAAGGCTTAGGACTCCATTTCCCGTGGGACCTTCTGGAAAAGCGACGCTGTGGGGACAGAGAACAGGGCTGGGGAGGACTGGGGACCAGGGGACACGAGGGCGTTGGGGCGATGAAGGATCCTGAGTGGTGATGCCTACACGACCCTCTACATTTGCAAAACCCATGCAACTGTAGCAAAAAAAGAAAGAAATTTATGTAAATTAGAAGGAAAATGAAAACAAAAATTAATTCACTGTCCTCTTAAAACGCCTGCGCAGAGTTCACGGAGAGAGCCCAGGCCCGGGGCGAAGGAGCGGAGCTGGCGCTGGGGGCTGTGGGAACCGGATTCTTGGGCATCTGCCCGGCCCGGCCCTGTCTCCCGGCCTGGCTTCCTCTCGCCGCCTTTGTCACTCCCGGGCATTCAGTAGCTGCCACCGCACGGGGTGGGGTGGGTGGGAGACAAGGGAAGTTTTGTGGGGCCCAGAAATAAAGGAGTAACTGCCCAGCCATCCTGGGTTGCCACGGCAACCGTGTCATCACCCTCGAACCGGGGTGGCTGGCACGCTGGGGGCTTGGATGGTGTTTGTTAAAGGGCCAGACGGAGAGGACAGCCGGGCCCGGCCTGGTAACGGCGTGAGCCCCGCTCCCACGGGAGAAAGGCCTCGGCTCCGGCCCAGCCCCGTCAGCCAGCAGGTGTCCATCGGCACCGTTGGGGGCTCGGGGCGGAATCTACCCGAGTGAGCACTGGGTGTGCCTGCGTTCCTGTCGCTAGGGCTGCGGTAACAGATGACCACACGCACTTAAGTGGCTTAAAACAGCAACTTCAGCCCTGGCCAGTTTGGCTCAGTGGATAGAGCATTGGCCTGCGGATTGGAGTTCCGGGTTCGAGTCCTGTCAAGGGCACATGCCCGGGTTGCAGGCTCGATTCCCAGTGTGGGGTGTGCAGGAGGCAGCCCATCAATGATTCTCTCTCATCATTGATGTTTCTCTCTCTCTCCCTCTCCCTTCCTCTCTGAAGTCAATAAAAATATATTAAAAACAAAACAAGAACAGAACTTCGTTCCCCGGCTCTGGAGGGCAGAGAGCAGGGTGTGGGCAGCCGGGTCCCGGGAGGTGCTAGCGAGTACGCAGGGCTGTCCCCCAGCTTCTGGCGGGCCGGCCACCTGGGCATTCGTTCCTTGGCTGTGGGAGAATCATGCCAATCTCTGCTGACGTCACGTGGCCCCTGGCTCTGTGTCTCCCTCTTTTATGAGGATCCAGTCCCACCGGAGCAGGGCCCGCCCCCCGCAGTGACATCGTCTTCGTGAATCACACCTGCAGCAGCTCTGAGCCCACCTGGGGCCACACTCTCGGGCTCTGGGGGTTCAGACTGCGACGTCGGAATTTTAGGGGACACGCCCCGCCGTGCGGCACTAGTTTTGTTGTCAGGGACATGGCATTTACTGAGCCGGCTGTGGCCACGGACGTCCTCCAGGGCCACCCGTGAAGAAGGTGGGCTGATGGGCTGGTGGCTTTGGTCTCCTAGGAGGCTGTGCTTCTGTGGGCTCCCCACTTCCAGGGGTGGGTCCCCCACCTTCTCTGTGACCATAAGCCCAGTGTTTAATCTGCCCCTGCATGGTGCTCAGACTGTGGGAGAAAGAGCACTCTGTCTGTCCTTCCTCTGAGCTCTGAGAGCACCCACCACCACCCGCACATGGTAGGTGCTCAGCTAATGCCCCCTGGGCGAGTGTTGAAAATGCTCCACAGACTCAGATAGCTGGACTAACGTGACGCCTGCGTACAGAATGGATGCTCCGTGCACTGTGCTGGCATGGCCCCAGCATACAGAAGGTGCTCGATAAATGCTCCATGCACTGTGCTGGCATGGCTCCAGCATACAGAAGGTGCTCGATAAATGCTCCGTGCACTGTGCTGGCATGGTCCCAGCATACAGAAGGTGCTCGATAAATGCTCCGTGCACTGTGCTGGCATGGTCCCAGCATACAGAAGGTGCTCGATAAATGCTCCGTGCACTGTGCTGGCATGGCCCGCGCATACAGAAGGTGCTCGATAAATGCTCCGTGCACTGTGCTGGCATGGCCCGCGCATACAGAAGGTGCTCGATAAATGCTCCGTGCACTGTGCTGGCATGGCCCCAGCATACAGAAGGTGCTCGATAAATGCTCCGTGCACTGTGCTGGCATGGTCCCAGCATACAGAAGGTGCTCGATAAATGCTTTGTACACATAAGGTGCTCGATAAGTGCTCCGTGCACTGCCCTGCATCGAGCCCCGTGTTCCGAGCCCTGCACTCATTTCCATTTTTGTGGGTCTTCACAGTAGTGATGGTCTCGGGGGAGGTTTTGGTTGCTCTGGTTCCCATTGGTAGGCGGTGCGGGAACCTCACCCACGAGGACCAGGTGGGAGGTGGCTTCCTGGGGGAAGGTCCCCTGGGAAGGGCTGGACGGGTGGGGCATGAGCTGTCTCCCCGGAGGGGTCACGTGGGCATCGTCAGGCGTGCCCTCGGGGAGCTGTCCTGTGTGTCAGTGACAGTAAAGAAAAAAGACAGCACCCTGACCTTCAGCCACGTTCTGTAACTCCCCGGGGATCAGGCGTTGGGTAGTACAAGACATGTAATAGGGAGAGATTGGGGGGCGCTGGGAGTGGGACCCCCTCTTCCCACCGCAGGGGCCGAGCTCCAGGACGGTGCCTCTCCTTCCAGGTTCATGAACCACCGGGTGCCCGCCCACCAGAGGTACCAGCCCACGGAGTACGAGCACGCGGCCAACTGTGCCACCCACGCTGTGAGTGGGCCCCGGGGCTGAGAGCTGAGGGGCACCTCCAGGTCGGGGTGGGGAGGCACTGTGTCTCCGTCCCACGCTGTGAGTGGCCCCCGGGGCTGAGAGCGGAGGGGCACCTCCAGGTCGGGGTGGGGAGGCACTGTGTCTCCCTCCCACGCGATGCCCACGCGATGGCCCACGGCCTGCTCCTCACGCCCCCGTGGCCCCCGGAGGGTGAGCCGTGGCGCTGAGCCGGCCTCTGCCTGGGCCTCTCCCCGGAAATGGCCATAACCAAGGCCTGGAGGATGAGGGTTTCCGTGGACATGGTGGGGACCGCACGTGTGACAAGGCGGAGGCGGCGCCTGGGGGCCTCGGGCCGGCGACCTGGGGACGCGGAGCGGAGGGGAGCAGCCAGAGCTGCCCCTGGAGGCGGGCCCCGCTGCCTGTTCCCAGGGCTGCCGTCCAGTGTGAGCCGCTGGCCTCCGGTGGCTGTGGACATTGACACTGAAATCCGTCTAATGAAATAAAATGTAAAATTCCTTGCCCAGCCCTGGCCGGTTTGGCTCAGTGGATAGAGCGTCGCCTGCGGACTGAAGGGTCCCAGGTTCGATTCCCCATAAAATATATTTTTAAAAAATTCCTTTTCCCAGCGGCACAGTCACGTTTACTAGAAAGTGCTCCGCAGCCGCCCGTGCCTGGCGGCCCCCACTCTGGACGCCCAGGTTAGGGTGTCCCCGCTGCGGGCGGGAGGGCGGGAGGGCGGGAGGGAGGGCTCCGGCCGCCGGGCCCTGAGCCAGCGCTGCCTGCACCCCCGCTTCCAGCTCTGGATCATCCCCAGCTTCCTCGGCAGCTCCAACCTCTACCTCCTGTCGGACGACGCCTGGGAGACCGTTTCCGCCTGGCTCTACGGCCTGGGCCTGTGCGGGCTCTTCGTGGTGTCCACCGTGTTCCACACGGTCTCCTGGAAGAAGCGCCACCTCAGGTGCCGAGCCGCCCGCGGGAGGGCACGCCGCGCAGGGACCTGGCCGAGGGGGGGTCGGGGGGCAGGCGGGATTCCCTCGGGGATGCTGCCAACAGCTGTTTGCTGGGCGCTTCCTGCCCTGCACGTAGGCACCCCCCCAGTGCTCACAGCGCCTGCGATGGTCGCTGATGCCCCCCCCCCCCCCCCCCGTTACAGAGGCGGGGAATGAACCCCCAGCAGGGAGGGGACTTGGTCAGGGGCACAGTCCCTAAACGCTGGGCTGGGATTTCAAACCAGGGCTTCTGGCCCCGGAGCCTGGGCACGAAACCACAAAGCCAGAATCCAGAGGGTCTTCAGGGGGCACAGAGTTTAGTTTATTTTTTAAATAAATTTTTATTGACTTCAGAACGGGAGAAAGGGAGAAGGAGAGAAAGAAACATCGATGAGAGAGAAACCCTGATCTGCCTCCTGCACGCCCCCTAGTGGGGAACCAACCCAGGCACGTGCCCTGGACAGGAATCAAACCCCGGACCCTTCAGTCCACAGGCCGACGCTCTATCCACTGAGCCAAACCAGCCAGGGCGGGGCGCAGAGTTTAATAGCTTTGCATTTTAGCCACAGAATTCTTTCCTCACTTGCAGTCTCCTGAAAGCCCAGGATGTACGATAGAAACGCAGAGGGGAAGGGAGGAGGGTCCTGGGGGGGGGGGACCCCTGGAGGCCCCAGCTAACCCCAGGGGTAGGGAGCCTGGCTTGAAAGCCTGGTCGCGGAGAGACGGGAGGCCGAGGTCGAGGGGGTGGCTGGACAGATGGGGCCCCGCCCAGGCCCTCGCTGGGCCAGCGCTGCCCGGCTGCTGGGTGATGCCGCCTTCTCTGCCCAGGATGGTGGAGCGCTGCCTGCACATGTGTGACCGCATGGTCATCTACTTCTTCATAGCGGCCTCCTACGCGCCCTGGTGAGTGCCCTGCGGCCATGCGAGGGGTGGGCTGGCTCCCTTCCTGTCCTCGTTCTAATAGCTCTGTGTTTGGTGGGCACCACGCTGACGGCACAGAGAGCGAGGCGGCCGCCCCCCTCACCCCGCTCTCGTGCCCGCTTCCCTGTGCGTCCAGCTATTTCCCGTGTGAAACGGCCAGTGCGTGTAAACATGTGCCTATGTGACTGTCCATGCAGACCGTGCATACACACGCACACACACGTGCACACTTAGAGTTTATAAGCGAACGTTTACAGCACTTTTCTCCGACCTTAACACGGCAGGAAGGAGGCTGTGCCGACTGCCCCGCAGTTTGCGTTCCTTCTCCTAGCGCATCGCTGGGACGTCGGTCCACAGTCGCACATCAATGCTCAACCCCTGAGCCTCGCCGGGCAGGGCGCAACTGTCCTTGTTTGTGTATCATGGAGCCCCTGTGTGCGGACCTGTTGGCTGAATGTGATGAGGTTGCTCAGAGGCAGCCTCTTGTGACTGCGGACAGCAGCTTCAGGGGCCCAGCCCATCCTTGTGGGATAAATGCCGAGACTCACGCAGACTTCTGGGCGGCAGGGAGGGGCCTGGTCATCTGTGACCTGTTTGCCAGCGCCCTCTCCGCAGATGTGCCCGGTTACACTCCCCTAGCACGTCACTCTGTTCGAAAGTTCTGGCATGAAGAAGCCCTGAGCGTCAGGCCACCCCATGGGAGCCTGGGGAGCCTGCAGGGCCTGTGCCGAGGTGGGCCTTCCACTCCCGTGTGCTGACCGTGCATGCGTGGCTGGGCTGTGCTGGGGTCAGGACACTGAGGTTCTGTAGGTCAGTGGTTCCCAAACTTATTTGGCCTACCGCCCCCTTTCCAGAAAAAATATTACTCAGCGCCCCCTGGAAATTAATTTTTTTAAAATTTTAATAGCATTTAAACAGAAAGATATATGTATTAATGTTTCTACCTTTTTCGTAAAATATAGTAAAGAAAGGTGTAAATTAGAAACATTGAAGTTTGAAATTATGAAACTATTTATTGAACTCAGAATAGAAAGGTAATACAAAAAAAGTTAAAACAAATGCACCTGTGGCCATCACCGCCCCCCTGGATCGCTGCAGCGCCCACCACTTTGGGAATCACTGCTGTAGGTGGAGGAGGGTCTGAGACAGGACAGTGGTGGCCGGTGGGACGGGCCTGTGTGCACTCAGCCATGGGCGCTCAGAGGAGGCAGAGCGCTGGCGTGGGGGCAGCCGGAGGGCTGCCTGGAGGAGGGGGAGCCACAGAAAGGTTTGTTCCATTTTTGCCCCGGGAAGCTCTCTGCTTGGCTATTCTAAACCGGGCCTTCTGTCTCATTACATCAGCTAATAAGTAGGTTTTGTTTGCACATACAAAGGCGATTGTTTTTTAAACACGTCTGATGGAGGGGTGCCATTCCTGCTGTCTGTCCGTCTGTCCTCTGTCTGTCTGCCTGCCTGTTGGTGCACCATCAGACCTGCCCAGCCTGGGCTTCTCTCCTGAAAACCCGCAGGGTTTAGGCTGTCAGACGCCAGGGAGGCAGGCGGACGGAGACTTCTAGAAGCCTAGATGGCCCTGGTGAGGAGTGCAGCGAGGGTGGGTAGGCGGGGGGCCACGGAGCGCACCAAGAGCGGCTAGAGCTGGAGGCCACGGGAGGGCCTCGGTCCACCAGCGGCTTCTCGTTGGCCGGAGCTCCCGAGGCAGCACCTGCGGGTCAGGAGCCAGGCAGCTCAGGTGCCTGCTTGGATGTGGACAGGAAGTGCCGAGCTGTTCTGTGCTCAGCTGCCGAGACAGACAGATCTGGAGTAATCCTGACTCTCCACCCCTTTGTGGGTGGTGCCTGGGTTTCCATTCCTTATCCCTGCGCTGACCACGGAGCAGTGCCCTGTGCTGCCCCTGCTGGTGGCTGAGGGTACACCGGCTGTAACTCCTCCAGGACTTAGGGCTGAAGGTCCCTGGGCTGACACAGCTGTGGCGAGGGCCATGAAGCAGGGGTACGGGGGGTGCGAGGTTTGCTCAGGAGGAAGAGGCAGCAGAACTGGGGGTTGATCGGATGGGGGACGAGCGAGCCCGAGGCGCTCCGTGGTGACCAGCGCCCAGGCGGGAAGCGGGGTGCGTGGTGGCAGGGGCCGGGCGCAGGCGCTGTGTGTAGAGGATTTTCTGTCCTCTTGCTCTGGCTGTCCAGCTGTCCTCTGAGAGCGCGGAGGGGCCCGGGGCCGCGCTGCGGGTGGGCGTCTGGCTCCCCATCCCGGCCTCAGTCAGAAGGCCCCTGTTTTTGTTTGCTTTTATTCCATCTTTACAGATTGGACTAACATAGGGGCCTCCTGGGTACAACCTTGACTTAGAGAAGAGTGTGGTGTTGGGGGACCGGAGGCTCTGGCCTGGGAGAAGGGGCATGCCGGTGTGGGAGCGACACGCGTGTCCCGGCTGGGCCCTGGGGCTGCACCGCGGGCCACACGTGTGCGCACGGCCAAGCCTGGCAGATCCTGCCGGTGGCCGTCCCAGCAGGCTCCCCGTTCACTGATTGATTGACCTTTTTTTAAGAAAGAGAGAGAAAAGGAAGCAGGAAGAGAGGGAGAGAGAAAGGGAGGGAGAGAGGGAGGGGGAGAGAGGAATACTGGTTTGTTGTTCCCCTTATCTATGCATTTATTGGTTGTTTCTTCTGTTTTGTTTGTTTATTTGTTTGTTTGTTTATGGGCTGTTAGTTGTATGTGCCCTGGTCGGGGATTGAACCTGCAACCTTGGCTATCAGGACGCCACTGTCACCAGCTGGCCGGCCTCCTGCCTCCCCTCCGCGCCGAGACAGCCGTGTGGCTCATTCCCTCTCCTGATTGCTCACGTGTCACTTTCTCTCTGTGTCTCTCCACACGTGTCCCCGAGAGTCCATGTCTCACCACAGTGGACAGGTCTGCGGGGACAGTGTCCCGGGCTGGCCAGCCACACAGGGCCCTGCAGTGCCGGCCGGGGCCCCTCAGACTGTGCCCTCCGGTCTCCGCAGGCTGAACCTCCGGGAGCTGGGCCCCTGGGCCACCCACATGCGCTGGCTGGTCTGGGTCATGGCCTCCGTGGGCACCGTCTATGTCTTCTTCTTCCATGAGCGGTAAGCCGGGGAGGGGGGCCTCTGGGGGGGGGGTGAGGGGCCCTCAGGGCTCCAGCAGGGCCTCCTTCCTGCGCCTGGAGGGAGGACACCCCAGGATGCCCCGGGGGCTTGAGGGCACAGCTCTGCCCGGCATCCCAGCATCCAGGCCCGTGGACAGCCACAGGTCCACAGCTCACGGAGGGTTCCGAGGCCACTGCAGGGTGACACGTGCCACCTGCCGTCCCCAGGCTGTGCTGGCAGACACGGAGCAGCGGCTCTGAGCCCTCGGGGCCCCGTTTGCTTCCATCAGCCGAGCGACACGACGGAGTAACTAGTGAGGGACAGACGGGGTATAGAAGCAGGAGGAGTGACAGACGCCGGAACCCCCGGGGACGGCAGTGGGTGTCAGCTGATGCAGCCGCTCGGGTCCTTGGAGCGCGGCTGCTTGGGCCCAGGGGCCCAGGTGCGGGTCGAATGGTCATGTCTGCCCGGGGCCTAATAACGACGCGGAACCGAGTCTCAGAGAGAGGATGAGGCCTGTCCGAGGTCACCCCCCTGCCAGCGCCGCGGGGGGTGGCGGTGACGGCTGCGCCCACGGCGGCCTCTCCTCCTGCAGGTACAAGCTCCTGGAGCTGCTGTGCTACGTGGTCATGGGCTTCTTCCCCGCCGTGGTCATCCTTTCGATGGTGAGTCCACCCCCGGCGTGGGGCCTCCGTCTGCCTGGGGAGCACCCGGACTGACTCGGGATCGTCACCCAGAGCCCGCTCCTCTGGCAGGAGGGGAAACTGAGGCTCGGTGTGTCCACGTGACCCACCCAAGGAGGCGGTAGAATAGACAGGTTAAACCCTGAGGGCCTCTCCTCTCTGAGCCTCAGCTGCCCCATCTGCTAAATGGACACGGTAAACTCACCCTGCCCATTACCTCCTAGGCCGCAGAACGGTATTACTACTATTATTACTATTAATCCCCATCCAAGGTCATGCTGATTGATTTTAGAGAGAGGGGGAGGGAGGGAGAGAGAGAGAGAGGAGAGAGAGAGAGAGGAACATCAATGTGAGAGAAACATCTGACCAGTTGCCTCCCCTATGTGCCATGACCGGAAGTTGAACCTGGCTGGGAATCGAACCCACCACCTTTCAGTGCTCCAACCAACTGAGCCACATGGGCCAGGCCAGAGAAGAGTATTATTTTAAAATTATTATTATTGGCAGATGTTAAAATTTTATGAAGTAAAATCTAACAGGTTTTTTAAAAAAATTTTATGGCTTTTAACGAAGGTCTCCCTCTTCTCGAGGTTTGTAAATATTGACCTATATTTCCTTACATTCCTTTTATGGTTGACTTCTCATTTCTAATCCTGTATATGGTGAGCCCCCCCCCCCGGGCCCCGCCAGCTACTTCCATTTACCTGCTACTGAAAACGCGCTCCTCTTATCCGATGTTAAATTCAGGGTCTGTTTCTCAAATTCCAATTCTGTTCCAGCGATGGGCCCGTTTTTGTTTTTATTGTTTTATTGATTTGAGAACGAGAGGGAGGGGAAGGGAGAGAGAGAGAAACAGCGAGGAGAATCATCCATCAGCTGCCTCCTGCACGCCCCCTCCTGGGGATCAGCCTGCAACCCGGGCATGTGCCCTGACCGGGAATTGAACCGGGGACCTCCTGGGTCCTGGATCAACACTCAACCACTGAGCCACACCGGCCGGGCGGGCCTGTTTTTACACTAACACCAAACCGTCTCCTACTGCAGCTCTAATCGCATTTGAATACTTGGCAGTGAAGGGCTGTGCCATTGGTCTTTCCTGCTCAGCGCCGTCCCTGTGACCTGTTCTCGTGTTTATAGGTTAGCTTTTCCCAAGTTTATTTTTATTTAACCAGTTAACGACCACGCATCCAAAACGGAACCATCCCCACACGCCATGATATTTTGAATTTAATTGGAAAAATCAATTTGCAATGAATATTATACAAATATTACTCACAATTCGGGTGTTCTTGGATATGTTCAGTTGAAAATTCTCATGAAAAATGACTTTAAAGTTGGCCAGGGCTGCCCCGTAGGGAAAACATTTTTTTTTATAGACGCGCGTGGCGTGTGGGGCGGGTCCCCCGCTCGCATCTACAGACGCTTGTGGCGGACAGTGGGTTAATATGCGTATTTAAGTTACATCTATTAAATTATGTAATATCTACCAAATCACATGTTACGTACTTAAATATATCCATGTAGGTACTTACATTTGTATAGCAAACGTACATTTAAATACATGCTCACTGCAAAGAATAGGCCTCGTCTGAAAGTATAAAACAGCAGCAGTCCCTCCCTCCTCATGCTGTCACGGCCATGAACGGTTTCCTGTCTGTCTTTCCCATTTTTAAATGTACACGCAAGTCTGTGTGGCCATGCAGACGTGTTGACTTGTTGGCTTTCCTTTTACAAAAATGAGATCACACTATGCAGACCCCCCCCCTCCACCCCCCTGGTAATACGCAGTTACAATCGGCCCGAGTTTACACGTTTCCCGCACTCCACCGCAAATCTATATGAACCGAGTTAAAGACGGCTCCCG
>NW_005872101.1:72021-100366 GCF_000147115.1 Myotis lucifugus
TAAAAAGCTCTAAAACAGCCCTTGAGGTTTTAATGGAAACGCATCACATGTGAGAATTAATTCGGGAGAAGTGGCGACATCACGGTGTTGACCCCCCACCCAGGAGCCCGGGCAGGCTCACCAGGTCTTTTCATTTTCGGGGTGCGGGGGGAATGGCCGGGCGCTCCCCCCCTTCCTGGCCGCTCCTCTGACCGGCCCCCCCGAACCCCATCCTTGCCGACAGCCCAACACCGAGGGCCTCTGGGAGCTGGTGACTGGAGGGGCTTTCTACTGCCTGGGCACCGTGTTCTTCAAGAGCGACGGCCGGGTCCCCTTCGCCCACGCCATCTGGCACCTCTTTGTGGCCTTTGGTGCCGGCACCCACTACTATGCCATCTGGAGGTACCTCTACCTGCCCAGCACCCTGCAGGCCAAGGTGTCCAAGTGAGGCCGCCCGACGGCATCATGGGAGTGTTCCTGCGAACTTCAGCCCAGAGCGGGCGCCCCGGCCGCTGCCCTCCCGCGGGCAGAGCTGCCCTCCCGCGGATGGTCCAAGGTCGCTGGCAGCCACGCGGTCCCTCGGCCCCAGGTGAGAAAGGAAGCGTTGGTCAGGGCCGAGGGGGACTAACCCTGTGATGCATCCACGAGTGTCTCCTGCCACAGTGGACGTGAGCACCTGCGGGGAGGGAGCGGGCTGCCCTGCAGGTGGCAGAGCCGGGCCAGTGCCTCCTCGCGTCCCCAGACACCGGGCCGGGCCGGCGGTGGCTCCCACCGGTGGCCGGGCCTCCTTTTCTGCTACCAGAGTCCTGGCCGGGGTGCCCCTGCTCAGGGAAAGCCGCCAGGCGGTCGGGCGGGGCCGGTGGGATGGTGACCGGGCAGACATCACCCATCGAACGCCGCCTGGCGCTGTCTGTTCCCACGGTGCTGGGGCCGCCGGACCAGCCGGCTGGCACTCATGGAGGCCCCTGGTGGGCACGTGGCCAGGCTGGTAAATGTCCCGCGTGGGCTGCGTGTATCTGCACGCCCTCTGGTCCTTTCTGGGAAGCGCCTGGGGTGGGCAGAGGAGCGGTGTAGGCCACGGGGCGCACACCCCGCTGCCCTGGCCCTCTGTGCCAGTCCCGGTGCGGAGGGGAGCAGCTGGGCTATTGCGTGGCCACGTCGTCTCACGCCCGGAAGCCAGGGGAGCTCCGAGAGCCATGCCCCGGGCGCAGCGCCTCCGGGCCTGCCCGCTGCAGGTTAGGGCTCGTGACACTAACATTCAGGGTCTCGCTCGGTGCCATCGGTGGCCCTGGGAGGCCCCCCCGCCGAGCCCAGAGGGAGCCCCCCTGAGCTCAGAGGGAGGGCACCCTGACCTCTGGCGCCCCGAGCAGCCCAGCCTCAGGCCTGGGGCAGCGCCAGCCCCTGTGCACCTGGCACACAGGCGGCCTGGAAGGCCCCGCCCAGCTCCGGGATCTGCAGAATCAGAGTCCCTGGGTCCAGGATCCCTGGCAAGTCAGGCGAGCCTCAGTGTCCGGCTCCCCACCAGGGTCGGGGGGGGCAGACAGGAGGCCTTCTGTTCCGCCCGGCCCGGCCCGGCCTGGCCTTTCAGGGCACGCACGGCCTCTGAGTCGTGTGTCCAGCCCGTGCTCAGTCACCTGACTCCGTCCACAGACGGGGCCTGAGCGGGCAGATGCTTGGGACATAAGTTTTGTCCTCTTACCGTGTGTGCGTGCACATGTGTGCACATGTGTGTACATGCGTGTGTGTGCACACGTGCATGTGTGCGGCTGCGCTGCGCCCAGCCCCTGCCAGCTGCCTTCGCTCAGGACACCTGCCCGTGGAGCTCACCTAGGAACCCCATCAGTCGGAGTCAGGCTGGGAGGTCGGGGCGGGGCTTGCCCTGGGTGGGGCGGGGACACTGTACTGGACCCCTGGCCTCAGCCTGCGTGTGGGGTTCCCCGAATGATGTTCAGGAGGCCTCCCAAAGCATGGCACCAGGGCAGCTGAGACGGGGGGCCGCCTCCGGGTGCTGATGGGGTGAAAGGCCCGCGCTGGGAGCTGGGGACCCTGACCTGGGCCTGGCCCGTGGCCACTGCTCAGCGCCCCACCTGGTGCCTGCACCCCTCTTCTGGGCACTGGATCTTGCCTTTCCCTGAGCCCCCCCTTTATGCCCTGGAATCTTCTGAGGAGGTGCTGGTTCACCCCCCCGCCCAGCACACTCCTATTCACCCTTCAGAGCCCTGCTCTGGGCATTCCAGCCTGTGCACTGTGTGGGGGGAGGGCTTGGCCCTGGGAATTCAGACGCCAGCTCCCTCTCCGTCCGTCCGTCCGTCCTCGAGGCGTCACATGCTAGGATGTTCCAACCGAGCGGCTGTCGTGTCCTGAGGAGCCGGGGCGGGTGCCCTGTTTGACCCTCTGGGCACTTCAGTGGCTGCTGCTGAGCCAGGCGGGCACGGCGGGGGCAGGGCACTCAGCAGGCTCTCACCCGCCCCCGCCTCCCTCGCACACGGAGGGTGGACAGGCCTGGCCTTGACAAGCGGCCTCTTCGTCCATCGATGACCGACCGGAGGGCAGGCTCCCCGCGGGGAGGGTTGAAGTCCGTGCCTCGGACCGGAGCTGCCTTCTGCCTCGATTGGAAACTGCGTGGACGGCGGGAGCAGGGCTGGCGTCCTCTCTCCGTCCGTCCGTCCTGAGCGCGGGGCGGGGCGAGTCCTGGAAAAGCCCCGTGGGGTGGGGCGTGCAGAGACCCAAGGGGCCGAGGCCTGAAGATCCACAGCCTCCGTTCCAGAAGCTGCTCTTGCTGGCCCTCTGGGAGAGCCGCGCGGGCCCAGGAGCTCAGTGCCTGCGGGCGGCGGGCTGCATGGTGCCGCCTGGGGGCCCGGTGCCCTCCAGCCACTGCGGACCGTGAGGGGAAGGCGGCTCCAAGCCTCTGGGCTCTGGCTCCTCAGCGCCGACCCTGCTGCGGAGCAGGAGGCGGGTTCCTGGGCCTCTGGTGGCGGCGGCCCCGGCTCGGGGGCCGTGGGGCGGGCGGTCACCCTGGATGCCCTTCGCGGGCAGCACGCGGAGCCTTTGCTGGGGAAACGGGCTCTGACCTACTTCATGGGCCCGCCCCGTCCACAGTGAGTGGCAGGAGGCGTCCTGCTGCCAGGGGCTCCGTGTTGGGAATGCGCTGTGGGTGTTAGCGCGGCGTCTGGCGGCGTCTGATAAACGCGTATGAAGACTCCTCCTGCGGCTGACATCCTGTCTCCAGCGGAGCAGACCCAACAGCAATAAAAACGCAGGTGCCGCCCTGACCAGTTTGGCTCAGTGGATAGAGCATCGGTCAGCCTGTGGACTGAAGGGTCCCAGGTTCAATTCCAGTCAAGGGCATGTACCTTGGTTGCGGGCACATCCCCAGTAGGGGGTGTGCAGGAGGCAGCTGATCGATGTTTCTCTCTCATCAATGTTTCTAGCTCTCTATCCCTCTCCCTCTCTGTAAAAAATCAATAAAATACATTTTTAAAAAAAACAAAAAAACGCAGGTACCTTCCCCCGCACAGCTGTCTGAGAGGAACCGCTGTCAGTCCTCTTTCATAAGAGCAAGCTCCGTCCCTCGTAGGGAACCTGGGACGGTCGGGAAGCGCCCTCAGCCAGACGCGCTAGGCGGGCTCTGGTGGGACAGGTGATGCTGACATGCGGTGGCTCCAACAGCAGGTCATCGCCGGCGCTCAGGGCCTCGGTCAGCTGGGGAGGGAACTGGTGCTCAGGGCCTCGGTCAGCGGGCAGGGGCCTGGTGCTCAGGGCCTCGGTCAGCGGGCAGGGGCCTGGTGCTCAGGGCGCCGGTCAGCCGGGCAGGGACCTGGCACTCAGGTGTGATTTCACGTGTGACCGGATTGCCTGGTCCTATTTTTGGCTAATGAAGTTGACCCTAACTCCTCTGTGGGTTGAAATGCAACTTTAAAACAAGCCAACAAAGCTCTGAAAACCCTCGGGTCCCAAGAGAAAGAGAGAGCCAGGCGGGACACACGGAAGTCATGCATCGTCACGTCTGACACACAGCAGGCCCTCGGGTTATGTCCGAGATCCGTTCCCACGGCGACGTAAGGCGATTTTCACCGTAAGTTGGAACCCACCTGCATAAGCACCTACGTCACTCACATGGAGCACAGACACAGCAGCAATGAAGTGAAACAGTAAAAAAATTTAAAAGAAAGATAACAATTCCTGACCTTTACTTGTGGTCAATAAATAATAAAAAACAAAGCACATATGTACAGACGGCGAAATGACGGAACTTTTTTTTTTATAAATAAATGGGAGATGGCGACGTAACCACAAAATGACGAGTCCGACGTAACCCGAGGACTGTCTGTACGTATTCTGTTGCTCAACTCAGCCCCAAGGTCCTCCCCAGGCCCCGGGGGGAGGTGCAGCGCTCCCACCAGCCGAGCGAGGAGGCCCAGTGCAGCGAGAGAGCGGGGGGTGGAACTCGGGTCGAGGCGGATATCTTTGGAAATTGTCATCTGCCGCAAACTCCGTCCCCGAGAAAGAATCCGTCAGTGTCCCTCCCGATGCTGCTCGCACACCTTTTGAAGGTGATTTTACCAAAGAGAGGCGATCGGTCATTAATGAAAGGCTGTGACCTTAGGCAAGTGCTTCACCCCTCTCGGCTCGGGTTAAGTTGGGGTTCTCACGCGTTCTTTTCCTTGGGAGCCGGAAGGAAGGTCTCTGGCCGGACCATGCTCTTTCACCCCAAATCTGAAAAGTGCGGCAGCTCGTCCCAGGCAAACCGCCTGCACCTGCCCCCTGGCCCTCCTTTCTCTGACTTAGTGAGCAAGGCAGCCCGGCCTCGGCTCATCTCCCCACTCGCCCCTCTCCCGTATCCTGGGCCCTTCCTTGTTTCACGGTCCCAGAAAGAAAGAGAAGGAAAAAGTGGTCATTGGTTCCCAATTCTCAGTTTAAAAATAAGTTAACACGTTGTATTTCCTCAGCCGTCATCATTTTCTCATACACACATCATAAACCAAGCGGGGCCACCTCAGGAACGCTCACGGGCAACACATCACATAAACAAACACACAGTATCCGTGGCAACGCTGGACCCCGCCACGCACACGCGGTTCTTCAACACTGTGCGTCCTCTGGCCCCCTGTGCTCACAGGTGTGATTTCACGTTTGAGCGGATTGCCTGGTCCTATTTTTGGCTAATGGAGCTGACCCTAACTCCTCTGTGGGTTGAAATGCAACTTTAAAACAAGCCAACAACGCTCTGAAAACCCTCGGGGCATGAGGTCCGTGGTAAGGGTGCCTCTCCCTTTAAAAAATGTTTTTATTGATTTATTGAGAGAGAGCGAGAGAGAGAGAAAGACCGATGCCAAGAATCGAACCTGCACCTCTGGGTGCACGGGGCGACGCCCCACCCCCCGGGCCACAGGGCCAGGGCTGGAAGCCGCGTTTCCACTCCCCGGTCCCGCCAGCACCAGGACTTCCAGACCTTCCCCACACAGACCGTCTAATGACCGCTGCGGCGGGTGATTTTGAAATTTCTTAAGTTTCAAAACATTTTGACAGTGAAAGGAATGTAGTTCAGGTTTCTTAAGAGCAGGTCAAACCCTCGAGTGTATTCATCTGACACCATCTACTTTAATGATATCGAGACCGTGGTGGGTCCGTTTGCATCACCTGGACACGGCCACGACCCCGGCTTCACTCCCCATCTGCGAGCGAATGACTCTGAAGCGGTATTTCCCAGCTAAAGGTCCCACCTGAACTCGGGTCCCCACCGCGCTCTGCCCGCTGATAGATCCTCCCTTCCCCCAACTGGTGGGCGGAGTATGACATAACCTGCAGCCCGGAAATACCTGAGTGACTAACCAGGTACCTTATGTGGACTATACATTGAACCACCAATCCACACCTGCCAAATACCCTAAGCCAGTGGTTGGCAAACTGCGGCTCGCGAGCCACATGCGGCTCTTTGGCCCCTTGACTGTGGCTCTTCCACAAAATACCGACTTCTGCGCATGGACCACGAAGTTTCAATCGCACTGTACATGCGGGCCCGCACGTGGTATTTTGTGGAAGAGCCACACTCAAGGGGCCAAAGAGCCGCATGTGGCTCGCGATCCGCAGTTTGCCGACCACGGCCCTAAGCCCTTGTTCCTATATGGACCATACATTAAGCCACCAATCAGCGCGCCAAGTACACTAAGCCCCCACCCCTTCCCATTCCGCCCCTCAAAAGGCGTGCCCACCCTCCACGATCTGCTGTCCTCCCCTTGCGAGACAGCCCGGCCGGTCCTTCTCCTCTGATAAAGCCTGTAGTCCTGGTTTTCGGCCTCTGTCTGATCTTTCACCCGCCTGCGCCCCACAACAGGGCACACACAGACTCAGTGCGGAGGGACTGAACTGCTGCAGAAAGTGCTCGGGACACCACGTGGAGGGAAAGTCGCGGCTGCTGTTTCTGGCTGACAGTCCCCCGGGAGTGACCGGCCGGAGCCGCTATTTATAGGCCGAGGGGCCAGTTCTTCCAGGAGGAATCCGGGTGAATCACTTGTTTCACCAGCCCCCGCCCGGGATGCAGTCTCGGGAAGAAAGGCTGGGCTCTGCGGCTGTCCCTGTGCCTGTGCCCCCTGCCCTCCCTCCCTGCAGGCCCCCAAAGCCCTCGCTCTGCTTCGGGACCCCTGGGAACGTGCACTTTGACCTTCACCAGAGCCGGTTCCCTTGGGCTCAGATGGGCCTTTCCAGGAAAGAGTCCCAGGCTCTGCCGCCCCCTGGTGGCCACGGAGGGCAGCGCAACACTTCATTTCTGTCCAGTGACTTTCCAAAGAGATTCAACCCCGAAGTTCAAAAACATGTTGTGCTCCCTGCCCCAGGGCCCAGTGCTGGATGCAAAATGAATAAGTCAGTTCCTGCCCTGGGGGAGCTTCCTGTTGACGCGCCGGTGAGAGGTGAGATGAAATATGTTCATTCCTTTGTTTACTCATTGAACAAATACTTACTGAGCACCGACTCGTTTGCCTGCCCTTGGGGAACACACGTTCCAGTGGGTGTTAAACATACAAATTGTAACAAATCCCTGTAACTAAGTCAGGAGCTAGAGAATGAGGTGAAGACGGTGGTCAGGACACAGTGGCGCTGAGTGTTAAGGCGAGGAGGCTGCCAGCGTGCAGAAGGCAGGACCGGGACGAGCGTTTTAGGGAGCAGAGCAGCAAGGGGGGGTGTTTTGGAGGCGGCGAAGGGCTTAGTGTCTGAAGACAGGAGGCCCGGGCTGGAGCGCCGTGGCAGAGGCAGAGAGCAGTTGGAGCCGTCCAGTGGGGTTATGCAAGCCCTACTTTGCAACAAGTGCGATTACAGAGGATTAGAGGCGAGGAGGACAGCACCTAATCTGTATGTAAGGAATGCAGTTTGAAGTAATGGGGACGTGGTGCAGTGGAGAGATGTAAGATACGGGCTGTGGCAGCCGGAGGAGGGGCTCGGAGGCCAGCCCGGGGCGGGGAGGCCTTCCTGATAGGCTGTATTAGGCACCTATCTATCGCTGCACAGCAAACCGCCCGAACGCAGTGGCCTGAGTCCGCAGGAACATCTATCCTCCCACGTGGTTTCTGAGGGCTGGGAGCGTGGGGGCAGCTGCACTGGGCGGTTCTGGCACAGGGTCCCTCACCGGAGACAGTCAGGAGGGGGCAAGCTGCATTCCTATGCCATCTCCTGGGCCGGCGACCTGCATCCCAGACGGCTCGCTCCCATGGAAGGGAGTTGGTGCTGGCTGCTGGCTGCTGGCAGGAGGCCTTAGTTTCTCTCTACGGTGGCGGGTGGCTTCCCCCAGAACAAGTGATCCAAGAGAGAGCAAGGGCAGAAGCCACATCTGTCGTAATTCAGATCCGGAAGTCACACTGCCATCTTGACAACATCTTATTGGTTATACAGGCCAGCCCTATATAACCAGGCCCGGGACCCCCCAGGGGCGTGACGCCGAGAGGGTGTGAGTCACGGGACCGTCTTAGAGGCTGGCTACCACACGAGGAGCACCGAATCCGAGTCCTCAAGGAATCGGCCGGGTGCTGAAGTGCGTGTGACGGGCTGAACTGCAGACCCCTAACACTCACGTGGTGAAGCTCTAACTCCCAACACCCAGGAGGTGGCTGTACTTGGGGAAGGGGCCTTTAAGGAGAGGATTGAGTTAAACCGAGGTCATCAGGGTGACCAGTGTCCTTGGGAGAAGAGGAGGACACAGAGGGATGACCGTGTGAGGACACAGGGAGAAGACAGCCGTCTACAGCCCAGGGGAGAGGCCTCGAGGAACCTCCCTGAGGGCACCGTGATCGTGAACTTCCAGCCAGACTGCGAGACAATAAAATTCCATTATTTAAGCGACCCGGGCTGTGGTCTTTCCTTACGGCAGCCTGAGCCAGCTAATTGGCAAAGGGGTTTCAAGATGTAGAGGGTGAAACAGCTGGGTAATCCCAAATAGCCAGCAAGACTAGACCCTAAAGGCGGGGAGGAAAGGCTTTCTGTAAAGGCCACATAGTAAAATGTTTTAAGCTGTTTGGCCTATCGAGTCTGTTGCACGAAAACAGCTATTGACAACATGTAAACCAACAGGCGTAGCTGCGCTCCAATGAAACCTTATCCAAACAGCAGCTCAGGTTTGGCCCACAGGCCATGGTCTGCCAACCCTGCTGGAGAGGGGTGTGGAGGGGATGGTGGGGGCCTGGCTCATGGTGAGAAATTCCTGACAAGGAAAACACAGGCCTCAACCCAGGCTCCCCTTCTGGCCCTGCTATCTGCCTCTTCAGGGTCTGGGTGAGGGGAGGTTGTGTATGGATATGTGTGTGTGGGGGGGGGGAGGGAGAGTCCTGTAATCATATAGTTCCAAGCTCAATTCTTGACTCTCTCTAGCTGTCTGACCTCTCTAAGCCCCTATTTACTCATCTGTAAAATGGGAGTAACATTTTCCTCACAAAGGTTGCTGTGAGCTGTCAATGTGTGACCTAAGTAAAGGCCCTAGCATAGGATGGGGCATACAGTAGGTGATCAATAAATGCTTGTTCCCTCTTCCCACCCTCCCTTAGCAAATATGGGGCTCATACTGCAATAGCTGCCAACCCAAAGGTGCACTCCCAGGGTCAGAATTCTGCATCTTTACATCCAAGGCTTCCTGATGCCCCAGACCTGACCATGAGCATCGACCTGAGAGAAGCCTTTCTCCAAGGTGAACCCCCAGCTGGAGGCCTGGTGCCAAAGTGAGCTCTACACGGTCACCCAAGGAGGGTGGTTGGGCCAGAGCCTCGGACCTGCCCTGCCCCGGTTTTGCATCGTTTTAAGCAGAAGAGTTTCATGATCTGATCTGGCATTTAACATTATGGCTTCTGGGGGGTGGGGGGTAGGGGTGGGGGGAGGGGGACCAATTGTAGGGGAGACAGAACCAGCCACTCTCACCCGCTTTCCCTGTCTTCGATGTTCATATATCGGGCCACCGCTTCCGGTCAAGCGCCTGTCATAGCCCGCTCCCTTCTCTCCTTGGCCCCGTCCACTGCAGGACTAATAGGTGGGGACAAACGCGGCGCACTCAGCCCCCAGAGGCGAGGCCAGCACTGGGCACCCGAGTTCCCTGGCTCCGCCCCTCGTGCCGAGGCCCTGCCCCTTGAACCGTAGAAGGTGCCCCGCCTCTGTCTGGAAACCACGCCCCTGCGCTCTAGGCCACGCCCACACACTTGGCCGGCAAGTGGCGCTGGCGTCCTGCTCAACCCACCACCGGCTCCGCCCTTCCCCTTGAGGCCCCGCCCCCTTAAGGTCTCGGCCCGTCCATTGGTGGCTTGCAGGAGGAGCCAGCCTTGGTCTTTGCTGGCCCCGCCCTCTGAGGCCCCGCCCACCGAGGCCCCGCCCCGTCCGTTGAGCGGCCGGCAGGAGGCGCCGCTCGGCTCGGGCTGCCGCGGGTACAGCGGGTGTTGGAGCCACGCGGAGGCGGCCTTATCGCTGGAGGTGAGTGCGGCCACGCGCGAGGAAGAAGCGGCAGGGTGCTTCCGCTCCTCTGGGGGGGGGAGCGCCCCGGGGGCGCAGAAGACCGAGCCGGGAGAGCCCGGGACGCGCGCTTCTGGCAACAAGAGGCCCCCACGGGGGCATCTCCCCGGGCTTTTTTAAACCGGGCTTTTCCCTTTTTCCATGGCAACCGGGGGGTCTTGGCGCCCCCCTGCTGCCTTGGGGGGTCTGGCTCCTGAAGGCTGGCCACTGGGGTGAGGGCGGCCCTGCCTCGGGGTTCCAGGGGGTCGGCTCTGGCCACAGCCCCCTGCAACTCCTGGACCTTGTCCCTCCAACCCGGAGGACACCCCCCTCCCGGGCTTAGGGGAGTTTGGCGCCGCGGGGAGCAGGGCTCCAGGGTCTGCGTGACATCCCCCCAACCCGCCCGTCCTGGCTTTCCTGTTCACCCAGCGGCCCTTCCCCGTGATGGGCCGGCTGATAGCCCTGCCTCCGGCTATTTCTGGGCCATTTCCAGCCCCTCGACCAACACCGCACCTAACAAAACCCCTGCCGGCCTGGACCGCGGGTGGCCCTGGGGGAGCTGCAGACCCGCAGGCTCACGCCCAGCACCCTGTCAAGTGTCTGGCTAATCTGAATTGCCGAAAAGAATTTTCCAAGTCGCTGGTGATTACAGGTGTCTCCGGCCAGCACGGCCACCTCTTGTGCATTCCAGAGAGGAGCCAGCCCTGAGTCCCACTGGCGGAAACAGTCAGTCCCCTGGCAAGAGGCTAGCCTGTCACAATTAAATCTGATTAAATTATTCTGTATTGGAAAGCGTCGCTCGGGCTGGCGCTGTCGGGGTAGGGTTTGTGGACGGAGGGGATGAAGCAGAGCCTGCAGTCTGCCTCTTCCTGTCCCGTCCGGGAAACGCTAATGGATTCCACATTGCGGGCCGGGCCAGCGTGTCCTCCACCCATGTCGTCAGCCTCGCACTGACCTCGCTCGCGGCACCCGCTGGGGTGACTGGAGCTTGTTTTCATCAGAACTTGGACTCTTCCCTGCGGACGAGACAAAAACCTTCTCTAGGAGAAGCGGCGTCCTACACCCTCCGGCCGCGTCCGAGTATCAGTGTGACAGACCAGAGGCCGAGGCCGGAGCAGAAAAGGGAAAGGCAGGTGGAGCCTCCCAGCCGGACCCGGCGCCTCTGTGGGATGTTCCTGCCTCTCGTCCTCGGAAAGAGTCCACCCATCTTGACCAACAGGCTGCGCTCGGCCTGCGGGGGTTGGGAAGGAAGGTGGCAAGGGAACAAGTGACCGTCCGTCCGTGGCTGCTCTGCAAACGGCCACAGAGCGAGCAAAGCTTCCTGATAAAACAGACCAGCGCCCGTGTGCCCTGGGCCTGCGTGGGCCTCAGAAGGAGCTGGCAGAGAGGCGCGAGCCACAGTCTCCATTCGCCTGGAAACTGCTGGAAGGAGGGAGGGCGCTCGCTCCTGAGGCCCTGGGAGTGGACGAGCAGGCGTGTATCTGTAATTTTTAATTTTTTTTATGAAAACAGAATTGCATTAGCTTTAGATGTTACAGAACCTAGACCACCCCAGCGCAACTCATGTCCTCGCTGGTGTTCTCAATGGTTAGAGCGTTGGCCCTCGGACTGAAGGGTCTCGGGTTCGGTTCCCGGCCCCCGCTGGGGTGTGTGGGAGGCGGCCGATCGGTGTGTGTCTCTCATATTGAATTTCTCTGCCCCTCTCCCCCCTCATCTACCCCTGCCTTCCACTCTCTCTGGAAATCTATGGAGAAAATGTCAAAACAAAAAAATGGCAGTCCACTCCTCCGCTGTACCTGGGCCTCTTAGGCTCCTGGGTTTACTTCACGGCTCTTCCGTGAGGGGCTGTTGCTGCTTTAGCTGCGGTTTCTGCGTTTTCGGCATCGCATTCACAACCACACACATCTCGAGGCTGAGGCTTCTGGCCACAAGCCACCACGGGGTGTGGTTGGACCCTGGGGCTCTGCCTGGAGGCGGCGGCCGGGGAGGGGAGTGTTTGTGGAAGGTCAGGCCCTCTGAGGGGGGTGTCCGAGCGCGGCTGGCAGTGTGGGAAGCAGGCTCGTGCCTGTGATGCGGGGGCAAAGCCGGGCACGTGCCCTGCGTGTGCTCTGCGATGCTCTGCTGTAAGTTCACGCCAAGCCTTTGGCAGGCGCCCGGGCGCTGAGGGGATCCATGGCCAGCGCGGGCTCCCTGGGGTCTGACGGGACCTGTCACACGCTCCTCGCTCCTCGGGGGAGAAGTAAAGCCTCAGGCATCCTCACTCCCGTGCAGCCTCCGCACGTGAGGCCAGAGAGAGCCCTGTGCGCGCGTCCGCGAGACACCTGGGCAAGCGCTGCCTGTGAGTGTGAGCAGCAGGACGCAGGGCAAGGGGTGCCCCCCCCAGCCTCTCCCACCACCCGTGGAGCCAGGAGGGAGCGGGGACTGGGGGTGTTGGCTTCCACTGAGTTTAGTGCTTGACATTTGTCACAGGTGCCCAGTGCCGCCAGGTCCTTACTGGGACCTGGACACTGTTTCTAGAAGCTTCTAGAAAATGAGCTTTTCTTCTCTGGCCTGCCTGCTCTCGTCTCTGGTGAGGGCACGGGCACTGAAGTGGGCGCCGTCCTCGCTCATGTGGTGTCGAGCTTCGTGTTTGTGCTGTGGAGATGCCCGCTCTGCCACGCCTCCTGCTCCGCCAGGGCCAGGCGAGCCCGTGCACTCTTAGAACCAGCCTGGGAGCACTGGGTGCACTGGGATGGCGACTGGGAGCACTGGGTGCACTGGGATGACGGCTGGGAGCACTGAGAGCACTGGGATGACGGCTGGGAGCACTGGGAGCACTGGGATGACGGCTGGGAGCACTAAGTGCACTGTGATGATGGCTGGGAGCACTGAGTGCACTGGGATGATGGCTGGGAGCACTGGGTGCACTGGGATGATGCTGGGAGCTCTGGGTGCACTGGGATGACGGCTGGGAGCACGGGGAGCACTGGGATGACGGCTGGGAGCACTGGGTGCACTGGGATGACGGCTGACTGACACATCAGAGCTCCCAGGAGTGTGCACTGACCCCTCCAAGAGCAGCTGTGGCCTGACCGCAGCCCGAGTGCCAGGCTGGACGCAGTGGGAGGACTGCATACATTCCCGTCGTGCCTCCGGGTCTGGGAGAGCCCTTTTGTGTCGCTGCGGTCACATGGACATCCCAGTGCTGCCGTCCAGGGCCGCACTCCTCCCAGCCGGGCCGTCACTGCCGCTCTCCCCGCCCGCCCCGTCCGGGCTGTGGTGTGGGAGATGGAGGCCAGCGTTTCCCACTCCCGCCCTTTACACCTTCTCTGTGGGGCCATGTGGTGGGCGGGGGCCGCCTCGGGAGATAGGCCACGGCCCTCACACACGGCCACGGCCACGGCCGGCTGTGTCCCGGCTGCCCCCGGTGTGCGGGAGCCCAGCACTTGCCGGGTGTCGGGCCCAGGCAGCAGGGCGTAGCCTCCTTTCCGTGCGGGTCGTGCCTCCTAGCGGGCCTTCCCTGCGGGCTCCTCAGTGCTCCCCCACCTGCTCCCCCAGGTTGCCGCTGCGGGGACGGGGCTCCCGGGCGTGTCTGCGGCTGTGCTGGGCGTGGGCCCAGGGGGCTGTCATGTCTGTTCAGTTCACGGGGCCTCGCGTGCTTTCGCTGCCCCGACGGTCGATGCTGACCCACCCTGTCTCCTCCAGGACGCGGCCGCCTCCCCAGCTGTGAGCCGCAGCCTCGCCCGTGAAGACGGGCCCACCATGTTCTATGGGACCCACTTCATCATGTCTCCGCCCGCCAAGAGCAAGCTGAAGCGGCAGGGCCAGCTGCTGTCCAGCGTGCTGTCCCGCACGCTGAGCTACAAGTACCGCGACCTGGACGCCACCTTCGCCGACCTGGGTGCCAGCGACGACCCGGCGGAGCTCTCCACTCGGCTCTCAGCCCCCGGGGTCCTCAAGGTGTTCGGGGACAGCGTGTGCACGGGCGCCCACTACAAGAGCGTGCTGGCCACCTGCCGGTCCAGCGCCCAGGAGCTGGTGCGGGAGGCCCTGGAGCGCTACTCCCTGAGCCCCGACGGCGCCGGCCAGTACGTGCTGTGCGACGTGGTGGGCCAGGCCGGCGACTCGGAGCGGCCGTGGCAGGCGGAATGCGTCCGGGTGTTCGGGGACAACGAGAAGCCCCTCCTGATCCAGGAGCTGTGGAAGCCCCGAGAAGGCTTGTCCCGGAGGTTTGAGCTGAGGAGGAGGGCAGACGTGGAAGAGCTGGCGGCCAAGGACGTTGACACTGTGACGGCAGGTGAGCAGCTCCGGGAGGAGACTCGCCGGCGGGGCTGGTCAGGGCAGGTGGAGGCCGAGGGGCGGCAGACCACAGCTCGCCTGTGCGCAGGGCCTGCGGTGGGCTGTGTGGCTGCAGTGTAGGCCCCAGTGTCGTCTGTGGTGTTGTCTACGGTGTCGTCTGCGGTGTCGTCTGTGGGGTCGGCTGCAGGGTCGGCTGCGGTGTAGGCTGCGGGGTTGGCTGCAGTGTCGGCTGCGGGGTTGGCCGCAGGGTCGGCTGCAGTGTAGGCTGCGGGGTCGGCCGCGGGGTCGGCTGCAGTGTAGGCCACGGGGTCGTCTGTGGTGTTGTCTGCGGTGTCGGCTGCAGTGTCGGCTGCGGTGTCGGCTGTGGGGTCTGCTGCGGTGAGTCTGCAGTGTAGGTGAGCGGCCTATAGGCCATGGTGTCGGCTGCAGTGTAGGCCGAGGTGTAGGCCGCGGGGTCGTCTGTGGTGTTGTCTGCAGTGTTGGCTGCGGGGTCGGCCGCGGGGTCGGCTGCGGTGAGTCTGTGGTGTAGGTGAGCGGCCTATAGGCCACGGTGTCAGCTGCAGTGCTGTCTGTGGGGTCGTCTGCAGTGTCGGCTGCGGTGTAGGCCGCGGGGTTGTCTGTGGTGTTGTCTGCGGTGTCGGCTGCGGTGTAGGCCGCGGTGTAGGTGAGTGGCCTGTAGGCCACGGTGTCGGCTGCGGTGTAGGCCACGGTGTCGGCTGCGGTGTAGGCCGAGGTGTAGGTGAGCGGCCTGTAGGCAGACCCTCCTGGGTGAGGTGAGTTGTCCCCTCTGGCTGTCCCGTCATTGCTGCAGACACCGTGTCCAGAGCCACCGGTGTGGTTACAGGAAGTCCTGTGCCCAAGGCCTAGTGACTCTTAGGGGCAACCCAATGAGACGACGAGGGGCTGCGGTGTGTTTGGGTGTGGGGGGTCTGTGGGTGCAGGCAGGGGCCCGTGCTGGAGGAGGCCCAGCCCAGAGGCAGTGGGCCCCTGTCCCCCTGAGGTGCGCAGACAGCGGCAGCTCTGAGCCCGGCCCCGTGGCGGGAGGGCTTGGTGACCCGTGGCCGCTGCTCCGCGTCTGGCTGCTGTTCAGTTGGTGGAAAGAACTGATATCTTATCTTAATAGGCAAGTGAAACAAAAAATCACCTTTCAAATATCAAGACTCTTAAATGTGTCTCAGGTCACCGTTGGCTTTTTCTTAGTGTCCCGTAGAAACGGTGGCTTTGCATGAGCACGTGGACTTGGCTTGTGTGGCCGTCAAGTGGCCTCAGACCTCAATCTTGTCTTCTCCGGGTGGAGGGCCTTTGAGCCGTTGCTGCGCTCGCCCTGAGACGTGCGTCTGCGAGGCGTTGGGAACGCTCCTTCCTCTGGCTTCGCCCGGGCGAACGTGGAGCCAGTGCACTTTGGTGTGTGCAGCCGGTGGTGTGGGGGCTCCAGGGGCTGGTGTCCCTCGGGCCGGGCTGGACTGCTGTGTCACACAGCGACAGCGGTGCCCGGTGCGGCGGCCCTCTGTCACCTTGGGCAAATGGCTTCGCCTCTTTGGGCCTCAGTTTTCTGATCTGGAGAATGGGTTCTGAAGTGATGTGCGTACAGCCCTTAGCACAGCCTCGGGAAGTCCCTGTTGTGTGGTGTCGTCGCTATATTAACACTTCCTGCACGTGTGAGCGGGGTGCTCCGTGCTCACAGGCCGGGGTGCCCAGACAAGGTGGGGTGGGGCCTCGAACAGGGCGCAGGCTTTTACCACTGATGTGCAGGGTTCTGCATATGGGGTCGAAAAAAGCAGGCCACGTGGAGGATGTTATAGTTGCTTTAAGTATTGTCTCAGACCAGCCCCTGATGGCCACACCCCATGGGCCCCTGTGCTGGGTTTGCTGTTTTGTCCTGACCCCCCTCCTTTAGAAGACGTCCCAGGAGGCCAGGCTGGGGTGTGGGGGTGGGGCCGGGGTTCAGCTTGAGGCCGCGGTCCCGCCGGTATTTTCTCCACTGCGGCCAGCCCTGCCTGTCCTGAAGGTCACAGCCCCAGGTCCCGGGATCGGCGTGGGAAAGCCTGCTCAGTGTCACATGGCTGGTTCCTGGCGGGGCCCTGGGGATGGACAGCACCCAAGGGTGGGCCTGGGTCTTCGCGCACTGCCCCTCAGGCCCGTTCCTTTCACAGCAGCCGAGGCAAGACAAGGCCGCTGCTCACAGCCTATTCAACTTGGTGGTGGTTTTGCAAAACCTTTCAGATAAAGAGTCCATTGAGCCGGCCGGTCTCGCTGACACACTTCTCTGGCGGAAGCGGGTTGTGTTACCTGCCCGGTGCCGGCCTCCCAGACCCCAGGGAGGTGGCCTTCCTTCCTGGCCTTCCCCTCGGGGTGTGGTCTGGGCAGTCAGTGCCTCCTGACCTTGCCACCCCCCTTGCCGGTGACAGTAAAGACAGCGTGGGATGGGGACGGCGCCCCAGGGCAGGCACACTCGCCTCTGTCCTTAGAGAGATGGGAGGGCCAGTCAGGGGCGGCGGCCCGGACAGACCCACGTGGTCGGAGCCCTGCTCCAAAGCTTGACCAGGGTCCAGACCTTTGAGTGAGCGCCTTCGTTTGGTTATTCCCATGATGCATGGATACGTGGACACAGGCCTGTGTGCACTCACACGTGTGCACTGTGGCATGTACACTCTGAACGGCTCCCTGTGCAGCGGACGTGCTGCAGCTTCTGCGGCCTCGCAGGTGCCGCCGGCAGCCCTTCACCGCCCTGTGAGGTCTGCTCACCATCCTCTGGCCCCGAGGGAGCGAGCCGTGGTCCAGCCCCTTCCCGAGCCCGCTCGGTGGCAGATGAGTGGCCCAGGGCCCCCCTGCCATCCTCACCAGCAGTGGGAACCACAGAGAGACTCAAAGTCACTGTGAAGTGGGCCCTGGCGGGCAGCTCAGCTGGTTAGAGCATCGCCCCTACACCAAGGTTATGGGTTCGATCCCCGGTCAGGGAACATACAGGAATCGATCAGTGAATGCACAGATAAGTGGGACAACAAGTCAATGTGTGTCTGTCTGTCCCTGTCTCTCTTCCCCCTTCCTCTCTAAAATCAACAAAACAAAAAACCCAAAGTGGAGGTGAGGCGTGAAAGGGTGTCGGCCCAGGGCTGGTAACTGGGTTAAGTTTGATGAGGAAGGATCTGGGCTCATCCGTCTGCCCTGGGAGGGGCCCTTGTCCAGCTTCTACCACCTGCGGTCGTGTTCCCCCGTGAGCAGTGGAGGAAGGGAAGGGACTGCCTGTGTGTGTGTGTGTGTGCGCGTGCGTGTCTGCGTGTTCGTGTGTGTGTGAGTTCACCGGCCTTCCCAGGCGTCAGGTCCCTGTCACAGTGATTCCTGGTTCCAGCCGCTGCCCCACATGAGGGCCACACTGGGGCTCACTGGTTGCACTGGTCTCAGCGTCGGCCTTTAGCCAAAGCCCAGGGCGCACCTCTGAGCAGCGGCTGTGTGTGTGTGTGTGGGGGGGGGGGGTGGAGGAGCCGGGGGAGCCCCCTGCGTCCCGTCTCCTGCGCATGGACTGGTTCCCCAGGAAGTCCCGTGGGAAAACGGGGGTGCCGGTCGAGGAGGGGGGAGCAGAATCCAGCCGCCCCCCCCTCGGTGCCGCATTCAGGCAGGCGCGGTGGTACTTGCTTCCCTTCAACTGCCTTTCACAGGCGCGCTCGCGGTCTCCAGATCATCCCCGCGTGTGTCAGTCTGGGGGCGCCGGCGTGTGTGTGTGTGTGTGTGTGTGTGTGTGTGTGTGTGTGTGTTGGGCGGGGGAGGGCTGGGCGTCCCTGCGATAAGCCGTCAGCCCTGGGGGTGCCGCCATGGGGCCATGTGGTTTCCGCCCGCGGCCGGGCGGGGCGAGGCTGTGTTTGTTTCCAGGGCGGGAGCGGATTTCCACGCGTTCCAGCCGCGGCCCCACGGGCAGTTTGGCGATAGCTCTTGGCCGCGGGGGCCGCGCCAGGCCATGGGGGACGGTAGCAGCACCCCCGCCTCTCCCCTTCGCCGGCTGCACCCCTACCCGCTGGGCATCCCCAGTGGCTGTGGGCAGTGCCCGGGGGCGCCAGGCCCTGGACCGGGAGCCGCGGGTTGGGGTGAGCTCAGGGTCACCCTCCCCCGCGGCGCTCCCGGGGTGCCGCGAACTAGTGTCCCGGAAGGGGGACGCTGCATGCGGCTTACTTGGGCCTCAGAGGCGGAGGAACTAGGTCTGAGGTGTAAGAAATGGCGAGAAGGCAGTGGATGGTAGGTCAGAGCAAACGTAAAAAACAGTAAAAAAGCCAAAAACCGAGGCTCATCCCTCCCCCCCCGCCCCCAAGCCTGAAGCCCGGGTTCCACGCCGGCCCCCTGGAAACTACAACTCCCGTGAGGCTCTGCGCGGCACGCATGCGCCCTGCATCCGCGGGCGTGTGGCAGTTCTAGAACGGCGCGGCGGGTGGAGGGCCCGGGCGCCATGTTGGGGCCCAGGGGACAGCGGAGAGACGCTTGAAGCGGCGGGAGCGGAGCGGGAGCGGGTCAGACCCGGGCTGGTAGGAGCCCCGCCCCTCCCGCCTCAGCGGATCATGACCCGGGCAGCGGCCACGGAGGTCGCGGTGGCGGGGAACGTGGCGTGGCCGGGCCAGCGCTAGAGAAGATGCCGTTTCCGGCGACAACCCCGGGATCACAGCAGACCCCGCTGCCACCCAAGTTTTATGGCATCTCCTCCCCCATCAGCTTAGCCGCCCCCAAGGAGACAGACTGCGTACTGACCCAGAAATTAATTGAAACCCTGAAGCCCTTTGGGGTTTTGGAAGAGGAAGAGGAACTGCAGCGCAGGATTTTAATTTTGGAAAAATTAAATAATCTGGTAAAGGAATGGATACGAGAGATCAGTGAAAGCAAAAGTCTCCCACCCGCTGTGATTGAGAACGTCGGTGGCAAAATCTTTACGTTCGGCTCCTACCGGCTAGGGGTGCACACCAAGGGCGCCGACATCGACGCGCTGTGCGTCGCGCCGAGGCACGTGGACCGCAGCGACTTCTTCACTTCCTTCTACGCCAAGTTGAAACTACACGAGGAAGTCAAGGACTTAAGGGCAGTGGAGGAGGCGTTTGTCCCCGTTATCCGACTGTGTTTTGATGGGATAGAGATTGATATTTTGTTTGCAAGATTAGCACTGCAGACTATTCCAGAAGACTTGGACCTAAGAGATGACAGTCTGCTTAAAAATTTAGATATTAGATGCATAAGAAGCCTTAATGGTTGCCGGGTAACCGATGAAATCTTACATCTAGTACCGAACATTGACAACTTCCGGTTAACTCTCAGAGCTATCAAGCTGTGGGCCAAATGCCACAACATCTACTCCAATATATTAGGGTTCCTGGGAGGCGTTTCCTGGGCCATGCTCGTAGCAAGAACCTGCCAGCTGTATCCAAACGCAGTGGCATCAACTCTTGTACGTAAATTTTTCTTAGTGTTTTCTGAATGGGAGTGGCCAAATCCAGTGCTACTGAAAGAGCCTGAAGAACAAAACCTTAATCTGCCCGTATGGGACCCAAGAGTAAACCCCAGTGACAGGTACCACCTGATGCCTATCATCACACCGGCATACCCACAGCAGAACTCCACCTACAACGTGTCTGTGTCCACAAGGATGGTCATGATCGAGGAGTTTAAACAAGGCCTTGCTATCACACATGAGATCTTGCTGAGTAAGGCAGAGTGGTCCAAACTGTTTGAAGCTCCAAGCTTCTTTCAAAAGTATAAGCATTATATTGTACTTCTAGCAAGTGCACCAACAGAAAAGCAGCGTCTAGAATGGGTGGGCTTGGTGGAATCAAAAATCCGCATCCTGGTGGGCAGCTTGGAGAAGAATGAATTCATTACACTGGCTCATGTGAATCCTCAGTCATTTCCAGCACCCAAAGAAAATCCTGACAAGGAAGAATTTTGCACAATGTGGGTGATTGGGTTAGTATTAAAAAAGCCAGAAAATTCTGAAGTTCTCAGTATCGATCTCACCTATGATATCCAGTCTTTCACAGACACAGTTTATAGGCAAGCAATAAATAGTAAGATGTTTGAGATGGATATGAAAATCGATGCAATGCATTTAAGAAGAAAGGAGCTCCACCAGCTACTACCTAATCACGTGCTTCAGAAAAATAAAACACATTCAATGGAAGATGTCAGATTGACAGCTTTGAATGACAGCAGTCTTGACTCGTCTGCCGACAGTGAAAACAGCGTGTCTGTGCCTTCACCTGCAAGCACTGTGAAGACTGGCCCAGTGACTGGCTCCTCTCAGGGCAGAAACAGTCCTGCTCTGGCTGTAATGGCGGCGTCTGCGACCAGCGTACAGGTTACTGAAGTTACCTTGCAGCAAGGGAACCCCGGTGAGAGCCCGGGGGGTGCAAGCGAAAGCGTTCCTCAGACTGCCTCACAGGCAGCCGTTTCTCCACCTCCAAAGCCCACAATCACTAGACTTGTTTCTTCAACACTTCTGGTAAACCATGCCCCCAGGCCTGCAGGGGCCGCAGCCACAAACATAGCTAACCCTATAGTAGGCGTCTAGAGGACTGTCTCACCTCACACAGACGGGGGACCGAGGAAGCTAAGGTAGAAGAGGAGCGATCTTGTGAAGAGACAGCACAACTCCATGAGGAGTCTGCAAACAGCAGCTTCTCTGTTGGCCACAGGAAACATCCAATAGAAACCTTTCCAATGTCCCTGCTCTCCCTGCAAATCCTATTCCTGTTAGCAAGACTTCAATAAAACAGATTGAACTGATAAACACAACATCAAGCTTCCATAAATAATATCTGCCAACTCGATCTGTTGTCTTCAAATGCTAAAGGAGGAGAATGAAGGGTGCCAAACTAGATCAGACTCCAAAGAGATTTAGGCTGACTTGGTAACTCCCTTTGCTGGGCTAATCTTGATCAGAAGTCCAGGTTAGTACATGAAGCTAGAAGTGCTGCTATTATTGTGTAGATTATTAATGTCTCAGCAACAGTTATATTAACTATGTCAAAGGACTACTTCCCTTAAAGAGAAAATGGGAAAAAACCTCCAGCTATCTTTGTACCCGTGACTGACATCTGGACTGCATTTATGTTTGATGCATTGTTGAGGGAAATTTGCCATACAAATTGGTATCAGATATCCTTATATTGCTGATGCACTTTATGTGTATGATTAGAAATGAGCACTAATTTCAGAGGTTTCAGCTTGATGAATTTTAGTTTTTTCCTGAAGCATTTTCATTATTACGCTCCAAATTGGATACCACTGTGCAGTGTACTGTACTTCAGACAAAGCAGGAAAGTTAATCTAGCGAAGTTCCTGGGAGGTAGCTGTAGCCCTTTACAATGAAATGGTAGCTCTTACGGTATATATTTGACATCAAAACAGTAGTTAGTAATTCTTTGGTTTTGATGGGACATGGTCAAGAAGTGACATTGTTTTTTTCTGTAGGATTGTTTTATAACGCACACAATCAGCGATCAAACAGCAAACAGTGTCTTGGAGCTAACAGCTCCATGTTCTGTTGTCCTTAATCATCTGTCTTACAACAAGATAGCCTTGTGTCTCCCCACTGCTTTGCTTGTATGCACACGGTATGCTTGTATGTTGTTTCACAAAAAAACCCAGAATGCTAGTATTTTCTTAACCATGATATGAAATCAAGTCTTGTGGCCACATGGCACAAAACATGAAATTTTGGTTCCAGGGCTAATATTTTAGTAAAACTTGACTGAAAGTAATGCCCGTGAAATATTAGTCTCGGATGGCCACTTGATCTCTACACATGAGAAATTCTGTGAACTTCACAGAATACCTATTTATGGGGCATTCATGTCCAACTTAAACAGGTAAGCAGAAAGATCTTTTCTCTAAGAATTTTATGCCAATTTTTGTTTACTAAAATCCATCAGTAAATTTTACATCTAAAAAATAATAATTTCTAGCAAGGACTTGACATATAGTTGGCTTTCCACTCTTTTATTTTATCCTACAAACTATTAGGAACACTTTTCTTTTAAAGAAAACACCACTCATGATTATGCAGAACATCCATGTTCAGGAAACGTGAATGACAACAGACATAGATGAATGACAGCTGTCGTAACCTGGACACAGCACCCTGCCAGGTTCTCCATTCGTCCAGTTCTGTCTCCTCCCCTCTCACCTGCGTCCCTCTACCACCTGTGCAGTTTCCACATTAAACTGCAGTTCCTTAAACCCTTTCTCTATCCTTCTGGGTTAATTTTTCCACAGTTGAACTACAGTTTCCTTCCTTTTGGCTGTGCAGTAATTGAGCCCTTTCCAGCACACAGTGGGCCATTTCACAGCTTAGCCTGTGCGGTCACCGGCCTCCTGCTGCCGTCATGAGTCACGCGTGCCCGGTGCCCAGTGTTTGCAGTAGCTGTGGCATCGGGTGGAAATTGCCAGGCACTCATTTAGTCCTGTCTTTGTGTTTACACATTGTTTTACTAAGCCGGGAACTTTTAAATTCTAGTTTCATTACCTGAATATCAGACTATTTTTCTCATATGATGTATGTAGTGTCTCATGACTGGAGTTTGCTTTGTCCTATAGCACCTGTACTTGTATTGTTTCAAGCACTATTTTGAAAACAGATGATGTATTTCTCCACTGAAAACACAATAAAAATAAACAGCAAAGAAGTTAGTAAAGGGGTCCAAACCTGGCATTACCAGTGCGGATGTTCTTACATTGCTCGGAGCAGGGTGAAGCCACTGAGGAACGTTCTGACTTTATGAAATCTAGAATTCATGTGATACTATTAGGGGAAATTACGAAAAGGCCGAAACTTCAAATCCGTAAAGGTAAAAATTGGAGTTTAAAAGTCTTAATCCAAAAGAAGGCAGGAAAGAAAGGGGGGGGGCACATAAAAATAATATAAAAAGAATACAATCTAAGGTGGTGGAAATGAAACCAAATATCTGTCACTGTGTGTAATAAATGGAGCAAACTTCCTGACTAAAAGAGATGGTCAGATTCCATGGAAAAACAAAGCCAGCTGCGTGCTGTTTTTCTTTCTTTTTATTTTATTATTTTTTTCTTTTTTTTTTTATATGAGAGACACACCCAAAATGTAAGACATAAGAGAATGGAAAGGAGAAATACTGATGAAAATAAGCTGCTATGTAACAATATCATCCAAACAGATTTCAAAGCAAAAAAAATGACTAGGGACAAAAGGACCAGAGCATTAATGATAGAAGAAAACACACCAGGAAAATGGAGTGATTTAACACCGGTCTGCACTCATCAGCCTCAACATAAGGTAACAAAGATAAATAGAAATTGTCAGCGCCATAGAGGATTTTAAAACAACGCTTTCATTAATGGCATCAAAATGACAAAAAGGGAAACGGTTTGGAGCCCGACTGGCAAACCTTTTCTGTAGCGCTCGGCCGGAGAGTGAGTACTTTGTGCTTTGTGAGGCCACTCGGTCTCTGTCTCAACTACTTGCCTGCCGCTGTGGGGTGAAGGCAGCCCTGGACAGTATGTAGACAGGCGGCCAGGCTGGGGTTCTCCCTGCTCCTGGCTGGAGTTTGTCACCCCTTACCTAGTGGACATTTATGGTAGCGCCCGCCACCCAACATTTGGAAGTGCATATTATTCTCAAACTAGGGGTCCAGTGCATGAATTCATGCACCTTGGAAGGAACTGTGGGCCGCGAGGCTGCGGTGGGCACAGGGACGGGCCTCAGCCCATCCTCTGTGCCCCTGTCTGGCCCCTCCGGCTACGGTCCCCAGTCCCCTTTCTGCTGGCAGCCCACTTCCACCGCCGCTGCCACTCCCATGCGCTGGCAGCACCGGCCCTGCTTGCACCCGCTGGCGGCGTGGAGCAACTGGGGCTGCCGTCAGCAGTGGGTGTGAGTGGGGCCGGTGCCGAGCGATCAGGACTGGCGCCGGGCGCCAGCAGCAGGTGTGAGCACCGGGTGGGACTGCGGTGCGCGGGAGCAAAGAATTTTCAGTAACCACCGGAGGCTTGCCCGATGGCAGTGACCGGTGCCCCGCCTTGGTCTGGTGCCCCCGCTTACCTGCCCCACCATCCCACCACGGCCGACGCCTGCCATGTTCTGCGCGCACCCCCTGATGGTCAGCGCACGTCATAGCGACCGGTTGTTCGGTTGTTCCGCCGTTGGTCTATTTGCATATTAGGGTTTTATATATATAGATAAGCATTGGGCATGTGCAAAAATTAACCCTGTGCTAGATCAGAAAGTAGGACAACATCTTTCAAAGTATCAGCTTCACAAAACATGTTCTGTGATTCCAGGAGACACAACAAAGCTCCCACCATGAAGAAAGAGGCTGAGGGACAGAGTCCCTTCATTGTATCAAATAATGAACAAAAAAGACGCTCAGCCACATTAGTAGTAAGGAAACTACAAACTAAGATGCAGAGATATTTCTTAAAGTTCAGTGGTCAGCGTGGCGAGGCTGAGGAGCGGTGGGGACGCTGACACAGCGATGACGAGGGTGCGCGTCGCTTTGATCCCTTTGGGAGATGGTTGGGTCTTGTCTGGTGCCGTTGACATGCCCACTCCCTGTGTTCCATCTATTCTGTGAGCAGGTCTCTGTCCCCAGGCTGTGGGCACTGATGGTCCCTTTCTCCCTCGAGGTGGCCTGAGTGTGTGGGTCACCTCGGTAGCCCTGTCCGGAACTCTGCACACCCTGCAGTGTGCCGTGTGAATATCACAGTTCTCCCTCTATGTCACGGGGTCAGAATAGTTGGGGAGACCGCTGCCCGAGTCACCAGGAGAGTCTGTAGCGTGTTCTGTAACAGTTAAAGCTGAAGTACCCACAGGTGCACACGTGGGCTGACACACAGGGTGTGGCATGCAGTAGACAATGGAAAGCAGCGAGATTCAATGGACCGTAGTTAATGATCGACGTGGAGTCAGCTCATAATGTGGAGGGAAACAGGAAATTGCAGAAAGGAGTGTGGGTATAACGGACACACGGTTTAATTTAGGGATACAGGATGCGTGGCGTAGCTGTAGCTGCTAAGCAAGGGGATGCGAAGCACGGACTCCAGCCCGGGTTCCCTCGGTGGGGGAGAGGCGGGGAGAGGCAGGGGTGCAGCTGTGAGCACGCAGCCAGACTGCAGTGCCCACGCTCTCAGGTGGGGCAGGGGGCGTGAAGTGGTGTTCATTTTATCCTTAGTCTGAGTTACAAATGTGTTCATGTGTGTGAACTATTTTATCTATAATAATAAAAGCATAATGTGCTAAATAGACTGGACAGCCGAACAACCTTCCGGACTACCTTCTGGACGAAGCTGGGGCTGCGAGGGCTAAGGCAGCCGGGGCAGCGATGGGCCGAGCCCCTTGCACAAATTTCGTGCATCAGGCCTCTAGTAATTTATAAACCCAAGTGATATCTTAAAAGTGATATCAGGCCCTAGCTGGTTTGGCTCAGTGGATAGAGCGTTGGTCTGTGGACTGAAGAGTCCCGGGTTTGATTCCAGTCAAGGGCACATGCCTGGGTTGTGGGTTTGATCCCCAGTAGGGGGCGTGCCGGAGGCAGCCGATCAAGGATTCTCTCTCATCATTGATGTTTCTATCTCTCCCTCTCCCTTCCTCTCTGAAATCAATAAAAATGTATTTGTAAAAAAGTGATACCAGTTAGGATCGCATCTGGCCGGAAACAGTAGCTGAACACACTCGGCGACCTTCCTTCTCGTACAGAGGATGTGGGGTCAGCACTGACAGGGGCCCCTCCTGGCCCCCACGGACCGGCGTCCTCGCCGTCCAGCCCCACCGCTCTAGCTCCTGCCTTCCATCCCCAAGGTCACCCCGAGGTCACCTCAAGATGCAGGATGATTGCAGGGCCACCATCACACTGTCACTTACGGTAGGAGAAGGAAGAAGGGCCTGGGCAAAGGTGTCCCTGCACACTGCCCTCCTCCCATGGAGCGTCCCCAGAAGTCCCTACAGTGGCCTCCCCTCCTCTTTCATGACGGGGACTTAGTCCCAGAGCTGCGTCTACCAGCTGGGGACCTCGCTTCATCATCACCACCCTCGTGCTGTGGGAAGAGGGCAGGCGGGACTGCAAGGCCAGGAAAACAGTGGCGGACACAGCGCCCATAGTTAAGCGGGCAAACTCTTCCAAACCACGCGACGGTAATGAAAAGCACCGTGAGGGGGCGCTAGCGTGGCAGGAGGGCCGCAGCTTTAAATGCGCAGACGAGAAAATGGCCACCTGCCTCCATCACTAGGCACAGAGGGACATCACAGCCCAGGGAGAAGGCGGGAGGGCGCCAGCGGGAGTAAAGGAACCGCAGGTCAGCAGGCAGCGAGGGGACTAACGACAGTACAAGCTGGCGAGGCTGGTGGAGGGAGTGACGACGGGACACAGACAACCCAGGAGCCGGCGGGCAGAGCTGCCAACACAGGGCAGGCCTGTGCGGAACTGCCGCCAGCGAGGCCAGCGAGTCAGGAAGCCCCGGCGCACGGACTCTCCGAGAAGAACCACCTGCCAGAACGCGCTGGCGCCTGGAAAGCCGGAGCCGCCTGCAGCCCTGCCAGGAACCGCAGGAGGAGTTTGAACACGAACCGACCCAAACCAGCGTGAAGCCACGGAAACATCAGGCCTAGGTGTGCAGACCAACTCTTTCTATTCAAGGACAAGGCGGTGCCAGAGAACAGACAAAGAAGAAACCTTTTACCAAACACACACAGTGACCTTCGTATCCAAACCAGAGAAGGGGAGGCTGATCAAGAAAAGTGATCAGCCAGGTTCACTTTCGAATGTGGATATGAAAACCAAACACTGCCGCCAGGGCGGATGGTCTCTGGAAGGCGAGGATGACTTACCCCCCGAAATGCTGGCCGTGGCGGCGGCCTCAGCGCCTCTGCTCAGGGCGGACTGCGTGCCCTCACCACCCGGCGAGGACCTGACCCAGTGCACGTGACCTGAGAGTCCCAGTGTCTCACACGCCGCCATTGCACACGTTTCCCCACATCACAACGGACGGCCTCCGCAACGGACAGGAATGCGCACCGACAGGATGCTGATTGAAAGGGCAAGCTGGAGCCCTGGCGGGTGTGGCTCAGTGGATAGAGCATTGGCCTGCAGACTGACGGGTCCTGGGTTCAATTTCGGTCAAGGGCACATGCCCTGGTTTCGGGCTCGATCCCCAGGAGGGGGCGTGCAGGAGGCAGATCAATGATTCTCTCTCATCATTGATGTTTCTATCCCTCTTCCTCTCCCTTCCTCTCCGAAATCAATAAAAATATAAAAAGCAAAACAAAACAAAAAACAAGCTGGAGAAGGATACACACCCTGTGGGACCATTTCATCAAAGTTTAAAAAGTTTACAAAATGAAACAATACTTTCCAGAGGTGTCTCGTGTGCACCTCTCTCAGTCCTAGCCACGGGGGAGGAAACACACATGCACGTGTGGGAGCGTGGCCCAAGCAGCACCTCTGTGCCTCCTGGTGGGCGAGAGCGTGCACCCCGCAGCTGTCACGTCCTCCCTCTCCCCCGGCCTGGGTCACGTCCTGTGGGCCTGGGACCTACACCGAGGGGAGGAGAGGGAGGTCAGACGCACGCGGCAGACCGCGGTCTCAGGGTGCTGGCTGACAGGAGAGGGGAGCTCGGTGGGGGGGGGGGAGGGTTGGGCTGGGCACACTGAGCGCTGGTGCCATCAGAAGGAGCCCGCCTGGCGCGGGGGGAGCGGGGAGAGGCCTGCCCACGCGGTGAGAACATGGCCGTCCCCCTCTCCTGGGTTACATTAGCGTTTGTTCATCCTTAAAGGATGTGAACCACACACACACACACACACACACACGGAGGAGAAAAGGCACGGGAAACGCCAGCGCCCGCGCACCATTCCCCTTTCACAGGGAGGACGGGCGACCTAGATGAGCAGCTGGACAAACAGGAAATCAACCCTGCGGGCTGCCCTGGGCCCAGAAGCCGGCCCGAGCGTGGGACCGCGCCTCGCCCTTCTCCACAAGGACTGGCATTCTTAAAAGCGGCCCCCTCCGTGCTGGCCTCTCCACGGGGAGGGTCCTCCCCACCCGGGGGGCCCAGGGCTTTGGTTTCTTGTCAACACCCCTGAATCCCCTGGAAACTGGGCAAATGCGTTTCAGGAACGAAAGTACTCGAAAATCCCCCTACC
>NW_005872101.1:102497-104003 GCF_000147115.1 Myotis lucifugus
CATCACGGACACCCGCCTGTGCACACTTCCTCTGGTCTCACTCACCACATGGCCTTCCTCACCCTGACCGTGCAGGCGTGCGCCAGCCACTCCCTGCGGCTGGTGGACGGTTTCCCGTTTTCTTTGTTTGATGCTAACCTACATCACTTTACAGAAATGCTTGGCTCCTTCTGATTGTTTCTGCAGGACGGCAGCTTACACGGGACATTCCTGGGGAGGAGGGAGACAGCTGTGGATACAGATAGACTTGTGTCTTAACACTGGAGGCCCGGTGCATGAACTTCGTGCATGGATAGGGTCCCTAGGCCTGGCCGGTGATCAGGGCCCATCAGGTTCCCCGCCTCCCCGCCTCCTCCTTCCCCGGCTCCCTCAGCACCGCTGTTCACCCACCGTGTTCCGCACCGCCCCCTGGTGGTCAGCGCATGTCATAGCGAGCGCTCGAACTCCTGTTCTCCTGGTCAAACTCCCAAGGGGACACTTTGCAATCAGCCTTTTCTATAGATAAGATTGGCGTTGTGGCCAGCACCCTGATGGCTATCTCTACACTTGGGGGGACCATGGCCAGTTTCCGTCCCACCAGCAGTTCCGTTTGTCATGTGACCCTGCATTCCGCGCTCTGCTGTGGGGCAGGGAGAAGTGCCTGTGGTTTCAGCTTGTGTCCTGGAGCCTTGTGAGCCTGAAGGTTTCTATTGCCCATTCGTGCCCGTCTCCCACCGCCTCAGGCGCAGGAGAAGTGGGTGCAGGTGATTTAACCAGCTGTCTGCACCGTGACCGCCCGAGGAACACGAGGCCATGGAGTTAGGGCCGCTCCGTCAGTGTCACGGGTCTCCCCGGTGCGTGCACCTGCCCATGTCCCTGGAAGAGCAGGTCTTGGCCAGTTAGGGGTCAGGGTCCAGTCCGAGCTGCAGGAGCCAGTCCCTGCCCCGCCAGCCGTGCCTCTGAGGCGTCCGCCCAGAGCGGGTGGAAGCAACGGAGCCGTCGGCGCAGGGACAGCAGGGCAGACAGGCCCGGAGGTGACCCTGCCGGCGGATTTATCGTCCTGAGCTCCCGGAAAAGAGCTGTTTCTCCTCCCAGCGCTGTCCCCACGGCAGCGGGGGCCCAACGGGAGCCGAGGACAGCAGCTGCTTCAGAATGAGTTCTGTCGCCTGTCGCCCAGCAGAGGCCTCTCCTCCAGCAGCCAGGGGCGTCTGCGAGACTTCGTGTGTGTGTGTGTGTGTGTGTGTGTGTGTGTGTGTGTGTACGGGGGGTGGGGGGGGGGCCCGCAGAGAGTCCTGTGGCTCGGGAGCCACCCCACTGCTTCGCGGAAGAGAACTGTGGGGTCCCGCCCGGGAGCCTGGCGCTTTAGGGCTCATTCCGGGCAGTGAGGCGGCCGTGGGGCGGATGCTCAGGCCCTGGCCCCTCACGGCCCCGCTGCTGCACCTTCTGCAGCTCTGGCCTCCCCCGGCCGCGTTAGCACCAGCTCAGGGGAGTCCGGCCTGTGTCCCCCCAGTTCCTGAAATAAAGTAG
>NW_005872101.1:107134-108442 GCF_000147115.1 Myotis lucifugus
TGCCTGTGCGTCCAGCACTCCGCCACCCGCCTCCAGCCTGGCTCCTTCGGGCAGCTCCTGCTCAAGATCGCCAAGGCGATCCGCGAGACCGTCTGGGTCAGTCTCAGGCCGGGCAGCGAGGGGTCCCTGGGGGCTGTGGCCACAGGGGCACGTCCCTTGTCCTGCCTCTGGCCTGTCCACACCTCCAGCCCGGGGCGCCGCTGTGGCCCTGCACCCTCGTGGGGTCAGCCGTGGCTTCCTGAGCTTTGGTCCTGTGTCCTCCCCTGGCCCCGCTCGGCCCCGCCATGTGCCTGGGAACAAGGTGCTAGGAGCCCTGAGCCTCCATGTGGCCTGGATGCCCCGTGCTTCCTGCCGGGAGCAGGGTGAGCCCTGCCGACCCACTGCAGCGCCTTTGGGACGCGGTGGTGGGGGCCCAGGACCAACCGGCCGCCTTCTGTACATGGAAACCTCCCTCCAGGGCGGTCCCTGGGCTGAGGCCCCTGAGCCTCCAGGAAACGCTGGCCGTCCCCAGCCCGGGATGTGTAAACGCCGGTGCCACCCGCGGGCTCCTGTCCGCTGCCGCATTGCACTGGGCTGACGTTACAGTCCGGGCAGCAGGGCCTCCTCCTGGCACGTGTGGAGCGTTTGCTGTTCCTGAAACGGCCGGAGGCTATGGAAGCTGGCGGCCGGGAGGCACTCCTGGGGCAGGAAGTGCGGAGGTCACACTCTGACGGGTGGGAAGGTGTGGAATCCAGTGGGAAACGCCTTCCCGTGGCCGCAGGGCCGTACCGCGGCTTCTGGTTCCTCACGCTCGCTCTCTTGTCCTTTGTGATCGTAGGAGAAAACCAAGGAGCTGGCGGAGAAGCAGGCGCCCCTGTAAGTACTTCCCTCGCTGCCCCGCCCGCCCCAGGCCGCTGGCTCCCAGGTGGACCAGTGCGTCCACCCAGCCAGCCCCAGGGCCCTGCCGTGCGCTGTCACGCTGTCCCTGCCCGAGTGGCATTTCTGTCCCTTAAAGCTGGCCTGACTTTATTGCAGTGTGGACCCTTGACAGGTGTGCAGAGTCACGCTGGCCACGGGCTGTGACGCACAGCAGGCGCCCTGCCTGCGGGGGGTGATGGGACGTCGTGCCCACGGATGAGCCACTCCCCACGTCTCCCACCCCCACCCCCGCCCCCACCCCCTTCCTGCTCCGAGTCAGGAGTGTGGCTGTTAGACCAGCGGTCGCCAACCTTTCGGACCTCATGGACCAGCATGTGGCTTCCGCTGGTTTAGACCTCACACGTGGAATTGACAGGGTTGTCCTGCTGTGATCGGCTCCTTCTGCTTGTG
>NW_005872101.1:109753-118333 GCF_000147115.1 Myotis lucifugus
CCAGCCCAGCCTCCGAGCCCGTCCTAGGGCCTCGCTCCCCAGGACCCGTCGCTGCGGGCGGATCAAAGACCCTCCCTCTTGTGCACGCACACGTCGCACACACGCCAACCTGCAGGGATAGGAAACGGCGGTGTACTTACCAGGCTCCTTGCCCAGCGGCGGGGCCACCGGCGCTCCCTCCGCCGTGGCTGGTAGGCGCCCTGGCCTTCGCTGTCAGACGGGCGTGCATCTTCCTCTCCTTTCCCAGCCTCCCTCGCTGGTTCGCTGGCAGATCGCAGTTCTTGCTCGTGTCCCTGACGGCGCGTCCCTGGGAGGGTGGTGCCCGCTAACTGCGTCTCTCCCGCAGCCAGGAGCCCGTGACGGCGGCCGGCTCCTGCCTGGCCGGGCTGCTGCCCGAGCTGCGGCACGTGCTGCTGTGGATGGCCAACGCCGTGGAGCTCCTGTACTTCGTGCAGCAGCAGGGCCCCGTGTACATGCAGGGCCTGGAGCAGGGGCCCGACGCCACAGGTAGGCTGCGCGGGCGGTGGCCGCGCCGTCTCGGGACAGACGTCTGTCGGGCTTCCTGAGCGCAAGTGGCGCTGGCGGTCGGGCTCCCCTGTGCCTGTGCCCCGGCGCACGCACTGTCTGCCGTTCACGGCCGCCCCGCTGGTCTCGGGGAGGCCTGGGGGACACAGGCCCTCAGCGGCTTCAGAGAGAAGGCGGGAGCGCGCAGAGCTGTGCGGGGCACGCCGAGCTCAGAGCCTAACGCGGGACGAGGTGCTCGGGGTTTGTGTCAAGTGCTGAGAACGCTGCGAGGGTGACGGGGAGGGCTCAGGGGAAGGTGGCGTGGGCTGCGCCCCAAGGCTCGTGGGCCTTCACTCGTGTGTCTGAGGAGGACTGTGCGGGGCCTGGCCGGAGCCCAGCAGGAGCGGCAGGACCGTCTGCGGTGGGACGGGTGACAGCCGCCCCCAGGGGCTGGGGCCGCAGCCAGTGTGGACGGGCTGGTCTGCCCACACAGCCTCTCCTCGGCCTGGGCAAAAACAAGGCTCACGCCTTCCCTGGCGTCAGGGGGACCTCGGCCTGTCCCGGCTGCACCACAACTGGAGGGGCCCCTGCAGGGATGGCCTGGTGGCCCTGCATGTGGGGGCCTGGGCTGCAGCCATGAGGTGCACTGGGGCTGGGAGGGGACCAGGGAGGAGGATGGGGTTGGCCGGGGCTCCCCGTGAACTGGGCCAGCCGGACACGGCACAGCGTCTGCGTGTGCTCAGCTGTGTCTCCCGAGAGGAAATAACCTGAAAAACAGTCCGCTGACTGGCCCGTCCGCAGCGGGTGGGGGCTGTGGGGGCGTCGGCGCGGCCCTGGGTCTACAGGCTACTTCCTGGCCCCCCTTCGTGTGACGTGCACCTGCCCTGCCCACGCCTGCCCCGCCAGGCCCTCCCCTTGCAGCGAGACCTCCCCTGTGCCCACCTGGCCTCCGGCCACCTCCCTCCAACCCCGCGGGTCCCCTCGAGGCCCCCAGCACCTGGTCGCGGGCGCTGCAGCGGGCCCTGCAGGGAGGCTCCCCTGGACTCGGCCTCGGCCCGCGAGCGCCTGGGCCCCTGCCTGCTCCGTGTGTGGCCTGCGTGATGGCAGGCCGGGCTGTGCTCGGGAGCCCGTGGTTCTGGCTGCCGCAGGAAGAGTCAGCTGGGCCCGTGACTCAGGCTCAGCGTCCGTGGGACAGTCGCCCCGTGGGAGCCGCAGTCCTGGGCCCCGGGGCGGCCTCACGGCTGCGCGCTGTGTGGGCCGCGTCCGGCTTTCTCCGGGGAAGCTGGGGCGACGGCACTGCCTGCTTAGCTGCCCCTCCCGCCTCAGAGGAAGGTCGTTTGGTGGGGAGCCCGGCTGCGAGTAGCCCGGTGGAGGCCGGGAGAGGGTCGCCTCTGCGCACCCCGGGGACCAGGTGGCTGCGGGAAGCAGACAGTGTCCCGAGCGGTGGAGGCTCTGGAGAGCTCAGAGGAAAATTAGCGTCAGAGGGCGAAGGCAAGGTCAGGCGGCCTCGGCCTCCGGCCCCAGCGGAAGCGCCTGTGGGAAGAACTCTGAGCAGAGACGTCCTGTCCTGGGAGCTGGGACGTCACTGTCGTTCCCACAGTCTGTGCGAGGCTCTTCCCCAGGAGCCCTCATCCCCACAGGCCGGGGAGCAGCCGCCGGGGGTGTTGTGTCACCCACTCAAATCCTCCTGGAAGTCTTTGCGGCTTTGCCCAGCGCCTGTCGATCTGGGGGCTCCTCAGGTGCTCAGAGGGGGGCCTCCGTCCTGGGCCTTGGGAACCAGCACTGGAGGGAGGGACGGGGCCTTGATGCTCAGAACAGCTCACAACGGCTCGAGGGGTGCGAAGCCCAGCAGAGCCCGCCGCACAGGCGCGTGTGCAGGTTTCAGTGACGGCAGGGGCCCCGGGGGCGTCTGCTGGGAGCTGTCGTGTTGTGCTCAGTGGGTACCGCTGCCTCCACCTCCGGCTGGAGCCCCAGGCACACGGGAAGGGGGTGGGCTGGCAGCGAGGCGGCCTGCGGCTGGACCCCGCCCTCCAAGTGGGGCCTGCAGCTGGCTTCTCGGCGCCCGCTGGCTCAAGTGGCTGTGAAACACGTCTGTTCTGCCTGTGCTCCGGGCAGCAGCGGCCGCTGCGAGTCTGAGGCCTGAGCCCCTGGAGGACAAACATGGCAGCCGGCAGCCTCTTAGAGCCTCTTGCTGCCCCCAATCTGGGCCCCTCACGCTGCCTGGGGAGGCTGAGGAGCACCCGGACCCCGCCAGGTCCCCAGCGAGACCGGAAGGCCCGGCCTCGGGGAGACCCCTGGGGGCAGGAGGCCTAGCCCTCGAAGGGGAAGGGCCGAGTGTCCAGGCATGGGCAGGGCGGGCCTCTGGGGGCGCGGCCTGTGCTCCTGGGAGGCCCGGCTGCCAGGGGAGCCCCTGTGGTAACTGAGCCACGTGTCCACAGGCTCCACGGAGTCCGTGTTCTCCTGCGCGCTCTCGGCCAGCGAGGAGGCCATGGCGGAGCTGGAGGAGGTGATCCTGTACGCCTTCCAGCAGTGCGTGTACTACGTCTCCAAGGTGCGCCTCCGCTCCGCTCCCTCCTCAGGGCCCGGGCCTGGGGAGCCACCTGCGTGTCCCACCTCACTGGCACCCACCCTCCCCTGCCCCCTCCCCCTCGATGCTCAGGGCGTCTGTGGGCCCTTTGCTGAATCCTTTGTGCCCCCCGGTCGATGTCACCTGCACCTTCCACCGGAGCTTGTACTGAGCCCCCAGAGGCCCAGGCAGCTGTGGGAGCCCCGGGGAACACCCCACGCACCGCCCCCGAGGCCTGTGCCCTGGCCCTGCCAACGCTGCTGGTGTCTTCTCCCCCCAGGCCCTGTACGTCTGCCTCCCGGCCCTGCTGGAGTGCCCCCCTTTCCAGACGGAGCCCCGGGAGAGCTGGTGCCAGGCCCCCCAGCTGCCCGAGGAGCTGCGCCGCGTCGTGTCCATCTACCAGGCCGCGCTGGACCTCCTGCGGCAGGCCCAGGTGCACCCCGAGATTGTGTCCCAGGTGCTGGCCTACCTCTTCTTCTTCTCCAGCACCCTGCTCTTCAACCAGCTCCTGGACAAGGGTGAGGCTGGGCGGGGCTGCGCTCCTGTGAGAGACGCGTGTCCTCCCGGAGCGGCAGGCCGAGCCCTCGGGGCGTCCTGACCCGGGGTCTGTGCCAATGTGATGCGATGCGCAGGGGTTCCGCAGGGAGAGGCCCGGGAGCAGGGAGTCCGCACAGGGTGTCTCGTAGGGGCAGGCGCTCTGTCAGTGTCGGCGTGGGGCCCCTCAGGCCTTTCCTGGTTCCCTGTGTCCCCAGCAGCCCCCAGCCCCTGGGAAACAGGAGGGAACAGGCTGAGAGAAGTGAAGTAATCTTGTCTCTACCTCCCTGCCCCCCAAAGTCCTCACTGCAGACATTCCTCTGTTGCCCTGCCCGGAGGCTCAGGGGCGCTGTGGGCACGGGGACATGAACGCAGGGACAGGCCCCAGCACTGGGGTCACTGTCGTGGGCTTCCCAGGCTCAGCGGGGTCTGGGCAGGGCCTGGGTGGGAGCATGGGGCTCGCTGTAGACTTGGACCGCGTCCCTTCCATGACTGTCACAGCCCCTCCCTCCGTCTTCACCCCCCACCTCCCGTGCTCACCCCGCCCCTCCAGAGGGCCCACCCCAGGCTAGTGCCTTAGAACCCATGTGGGGCTCACATCTGTCCTCGGAGGCCCGGAGGGGGGCGGCCAGGCACAGGGACCAGCTGGGGCCTGGCTCCCTCTGGGGCGGGGTGGCAGCCCGGGCCTCACCCCCCGCTCTCCCTCCCCAGGCCCCTCTCTGAGTTGCTTCCACTGGCCCCGGGGCGTGCAGGCCTGTGCCCGCCTGCAGCAGCTCCTGGACTGGACCAGGGGCGCGGGCTTCGGGGAGGCCGGGGAGCACTTCTTCCGGAAGCTGTCCTGCACCCTCAACCTGCTGGCCACTCCCCGCGCCCAGCTCATCCAGGTAGGAGAGCGTGGAGAGAGCGAGGGGCAGTCAGCAGGTGGTTGGGGCCCTGTGTTGTCACTGAGGCACCAGCCCGAGGACCAGGCGGGGGTGGGGGGGTAGCGGGGTAGTGGGTGGGGAACCTGGCTTCTGGGCCTCAGAGTTGTTTCCGTCCCACAGCCGATCCCACCTGTGAGCAGGAAAACGGCCGCAAAATGTCTGTGGGCTGGGTCTGCAGGGTCTGGACCCTGACCTGCCACAGACAACGTGACCCCACATGGCGGGGGGCAGGGGGGGCTCTGCAGAGGGGACTGACGCTAAGGACCCTGAGATGGGAGAGTGCCCTGGGTTAGCCATGCGCTCCATTTAATCGCACGAGCCCTTCCGACGTCAGCGATGAGAGACAGGACAGAGGAAAACAAGGGACTTGACCCGCGCTGCTGGCTCTGGAGATGGAGGCGGGGCGGCGGCCCGCAGTGCCTCCCAGAGCTGGGGAGGGCCGTGCCCCCACAGGCACTGCATTCTGACCACCCTGCCCTGGAACCTCCGGAAGGAACGCAGTCCCGCCGGCCTGGATTTGAGCCCAGAGTGACCCCCAAAAGTGTAAGAGTGTACATTCCTGTTGCCTTAACTGCTACCTAGTGGTCATCTGTTACAGCAGCAACTGGAAACTAATGCATCACCTCACCCTCCTCCCCACCAGCTGCCTGACAAACTGTCACAGATCATCCATGAAGCCAGACCAGTGGTGCTGCCTGCCTGCCTGGCATCACCCTAACGCGTCTCCGGAGTGACCGTGAGCGTGTGTACAGGCCGCCGGGAGGGCATGTCTGAACCGAGGCGGTAATGTGGCTGTGGGCCATCTCCAGGCCAAACCCTGAGCTGCCGCCAGCACAGCCAGCACAGCATGATGCCCGTGCGGGGACGGCGGGCATTTCAGCTTGGTATAAAAGTGGAACAATCCACGTCTACCCAAAGATCAAGACCTAGAAGCCTCAAGAGGCACCCATCCTGCTGCTAGGAGGGGCACAGCTGCGCCTACGGAGCGCCTGCGAGTGCGGCGGCTGGCACGCCACAGCCATCGGTTTAAAGGCCCAGAAAGCCCCGGAGCCACGGGGACCGAGGCAACCACAAAGCTGTTCTGCTGTGGCTTTTCCTCGGGGGCATTTGCCTCATCGGGGGCCAGGGCCTGTGTGAGATAGAAATCTAGGCTTCGTCCAGATGGGCCAGAGCTGGGGGCGTTCAGAGCAGCCTGGCCGTCTACAGCGAGGGAGACAAACGTGTGACCCTTGAGGAGCCTGAGAGGAATGGTGCTTCCCCCTCATGACATTTGACAAAATTGTGAAGCTCCAGGGTGTGGGCTGGGAAGGGCTTTAAACTGAGCAAACACTCTGAAAAGCCAAGTGGAACTGGTGGTAGTTTGACCACTGGGTCAGGGTGATCAGTGACGATGAAGATGCATATACTAAACTGGTGGGTGCAGTTAAAGCAGTGCCAACAGGCAAAACAATAGCCTTAAGGACACATGTTAGAAAGCAGGGAAGGCTGGGCGATCACCACGAAGCAAGAAAAAGAAAAACAAGTCAAACCCAGAGCAGGTAGAAGGAACTCTTAGCCAAAATCAGTGAAATAGCAGACAGACCTGTAAGAGCAGCATGAGGGGAGAGCGGTGTGCCGGCCACGTGAGGCACCTGCTGCACAGCCCCCAGCAGGTGCGTCACTGCTCCAGGCAGCCTGCCAACTGCAGAGCGCGCCGTAGGTGGGGGGAGCAGCCCCCGAGGAGCACTGCTGTGGTTCCCACGGTGCAGGAGGGGCGGAGGCAGAGGTGGGGCATGAGGTCGGAGAGACAGGTCGGCTGGCAGACTTGCCCGTGCAGGGCCAGGTGACGTGTTTCAGGCTCTGCGGGCCACAGACATCGAAGTCCCAACTTATTCTCTTTGAAGCCCTTTAGAAACGGGAGCTGCACTCAGCCGGAGGGCTGTGCACTCGCAGCTGCAGGCCCCCATTGGCCAGACTGTCCAGGGAGAAGAAACCCTTCAAAAAGCCACGCATGTCCTCACAAAGATAAACGCAGCACCACCGCGAACACCAGCAGGCTCTGTAAGAAAGAGAATAGAAAGGACCCTTGGACATTAAAGTCCTAGCAGCAGAGCTGGAAGATGAAGTTGAGGAAATCACCCGGAAAGTAGAGCAAGGAGCTGAAGCGGGGCGCTCGGTGCCCGCAGCTGGAGAAACAGCTCAGGGCGGCGGGGATTCTAGGAGCTGGGAAATCAGCAAGAACCACCCCCGGCCAACTGCTGTCCTGAGCTGGTGTGTGGCCTGGGGTGTTAGCAAGAGGACAGCGTGGACACTGGATGACCACAGCCTGGGCCTCTTGCTGTTGGCAGTAAAATCGAGCAAGTGAGCGAGAGAGCGAGCAAGGAAGAAAGGCAAATGAAAGGACCAACGTTCCAACAGTAGGAGTCCAGGAAGAGTTGAGAAAACAGTGGCCCAGGAGCAAACACAGGCGAGGACAGCCCAGCCCGCAGCCTTGCACCAGCCCACATGTGGTCCCAGCACGTGGCCCCCGCGTGGAGCCAGAACAGTGGACAGAGAAACCCGCCAGCTTCGGAGAGGAACACGACTCACCAGCGGCACCGCCTGCGACCCCGAGCTGACCCCTGCATGTGGGCCCAAGGCCTGCGTGCTGGCTGGGGACACGCCTTTTGCCTGTGCCCCCGAGGTCTCAGAGGCAGACCACCCCTGGGGGTGGGTCCTGCTGGTGCCTGCTGGGCCCTGACCTCGAGCGCCTGCCTCCTGTCCCTTAGATGAGCTGGGAAAGCCTGCAGGCCGCATTCCCTGCCCTGAGCCCCGCGCAGCTGCACCGGCTCCTGACTCAGTACCAGCTGGCCTCGGCCATGGGCCCCATGAGCGTCTGGGAGCCGGGCGCCCAGGACCGCCCCGAGGCCTTCGACTCAGGTGAGCCCCTCCTTGTCAGGACCGCTGGGGGTGGGCCCTCCGGGGGGCCTTCCCCGGAGGAGCCCGCAGAGCCTCTGGCGCCTCCGCCCGGCCGTCTTCCTCCTCGGTGCCCTGCCCTGTCCCCCACTGGGGGCCTCCACAGCTGGGGGGTCAAGGAGCCCACCGTCCATGGCTCAGGCCAAAGGTGCCCCCTGCCCCTCCTGGAGCCCGAGCATGGGCCTCACCCAGTGCCCAGCCCAGGAAGAGAGCAGCCCACATGCTGGGCACTGCTGCACCACCCGTGGATTGTTCCGATCACGTATGTTCACACACGGTGCACATGACGCACCTATGTGTGGTTTTATAGATTAGACCTTAGAGATAGATGTGCGCTTCATTAGCATTATCTATGTCGTAACAAGGACGGAGGGAAGGACGGTGGAGGACACGATACAGTGGGCGCGCGCCCTGCTTACCTCGGGTGGGCGTGGAGGCAGCGACCATCTCCGAGCAGGGCTGCCGGCTCCATGGGACGCGTTTGTCCCATTTTCTGGTTCACGGCCAAGGCCCGTGTTGGAGCAGAGCCTTCCTGCTGGAAGGGGCTCATGTTCAGTCCAGGGCAGCGTGCACAGGGCCTCTCGATCCCGGTGCCGCGGGGGCTGCGGGCAGCATGGCCCGGAGGCCGGTGGGAGCAGGTGTCAGCCAGGGCTGCCGCCTTGCAGGCTGATGCTCAGCTCCCGGAGGCAGCTGGTGGGGTGCAGGCTGGGGGTGTGGCCAAAGCTCCAGGGGGCGGGGCCTTGTTCATCCTGGGCGGTCACTGGGATCCAGAAGGAACCAGAGTGCGGTTTGGGTGGTCACCCTGCCCGGCCCCTCCCCACTGTCCCGGCAGGTCAGTCTGCGGGCCCCGGGCCCCATTGGGGAGGCGGGCGGCCCCGTGGGTGAGGCATCGGTGCTGTCCCCACAGAGGACGTGCTGGAGTCCTACGAGAACCCCCCGCCCATCGTCCTGCCCAGCGAGGGCTTCCAGGTGGACCTGGAGGCGGACTGCCCGGACGACAGCATCTACCAGCACCTGCTCTACCTGCGCCACTTCCTGTGGGGCCTGCGGAGCAAGCCCGGCGCCCGCGGGGGCGCCCAGCCCCAGGTCCCCGAGGTACCGCCGGTTGCCGGTCTGGGT
>NW_005872102.1:0-16948 GCF_000147115.1 Myotis lucifugus
ACACGCTCCCGTGATTCCACTGCTGGGAATTTACTTCCAAAAGGAGAAAAAGGTCACATGCACAAAGATGTTCATTTTGGTATTATCTACGTCAGCTGGCATGACCAATACGGCCAGTGCTATGGGGATGGCCAAGCCTTCTGCCACTGCACCATTCAATCAGGCAGCCACTGGCCACATGTGGCTGCTGAGCACTGAAAATACAGCCAGTCTGAGCTGAGGTATAAGTGCAAAATATATAATAGGTTCTGAGGACTTAATAACAATTAAAAATAATGTAAAGTATCTCATTCATAAGCTGCCCGGTGTGTGTGGCTCAGTAGGTTGAGTGTCCCATTCACCAAGAAATCACCGGTGTAATTCCTGATCTGTGGCGAGCCGGCACGGCCATGGCATACTCAGCCCCCGGGTGCCTTATGTGCCATGCCAGCTCAGCCTGGTTCAGTGACCCTGAGAGGGGGCGGTGAAAGATTAAGAAAAGACAGCAAGAGAATGAAAGCTGGGTCTCAGTGGGATGCCGCTTCTCTGACAAAGAGACAGCGCCAGTGCCCACTAGCCGTGTCTTTATTTTATAGCAGATGCCACGAGGCAAAGTAAGGGCGTGATCACGATGTTTACAACATTCTTGTGGGTTTCAGTCCTACTCAACTACATGCACCTGAACTCTATCACTCAAGCATGTGTGGCCACGTGTTTGGACCATAGGTTCAAGCTTCCCGCTATAGCTGTTGGCTATAATTGTGCTGGGAAGTCTCTGCCCTCCAAGCTGGGCCTTGCATGTGGCAATGAGAGGACTGTGCCCTTTTATCAGTCCAAGGCTTGAACATGTCCAAACACTGTAGCCGCACCCCACACTGATCAAGGCACATGCCTGGGTTGCTGGCTCCATTCCCCAGTACAGGGCATGCAGGAGGCAGCTGATGGATGTTTCTCTCAAAAAATCAATAAAAAATCATATTATTTTAAAAAATCTTATTAATAAGCTTTTGGGGTTACATGTGATATTTTAGATATAAGGGTTAAACAAAACAGACCCCTACATTAATCCCACCTGATTCCTTTTACTTTTTGAATGTGGCGACTAGAAAGTTGAGTGATACATGTGGTGGCCTGCATTATATTCCTATTGCACATCTCTGCTGTAGGCAGGGTTGGCGTGCTCTTCCTGTAAAGAGCGAGGTACTAAATATGTTAGGCTTTCCAGGCCGACAGTGGTTTCTGTTGCAACTGTTCAACACTTATTACAGCAGGAAAGGAGCCAGAGAAACAATGCACATGGATGGGTGTGGCTGTTTAAAAAAAACAAACCAAAAATCTTTACTCGTGACACCAACATTTACATTTCATGTCACTTTCACTTGCCCCCAAATATTATCCTACTTTTGATTTTCCCCAACCATTCAAAACTGTGAAAGCTATTCTTGGTTCACAGCCGTACACAAACAGGCTTGAAGCTGGACCTGAATTTTGGGCTGAGGCTGGCCAGCTCCTGCTCTAGAATATCATCACGTTTGGTGTAGCAGGAAGTCCCAAGCTTTGGCTTCAGACAAACGGGGTTCCAACCCGCTACTTCAGAGGGACAAGGATGGGAACCCCAGCTCACAAGATCATTGGAAGAATTAAATGAGATGACACAGAGAGCAGAGTGCTCAGCCAAGAGGATGGAGATAAAACAGTATTTGGATGCTTCCATGCACTGCCCGACCCTGCAAAAAGCAAAGATCAGGTGAAAGGTGTTCTGTAGCACACCCCTGCCAGTCCTCGTGTTCATCCCAGTCAATTGCCTCTGGCTTCCTCTCTGCCTCTGTGTGACATTCACACACACCCTTTGAGCAGAGATGCCAGTGAGGACCCATTCCCACCTGGTTAAGCTCAAGGTGTCAGCCCAGAGAGCAGGCCCACCCAGGGTCCTGGAGCCCTCCAGCCCAGGCCTCACCTGGCAGTGGTTGTCCAGCTCGGTCAGCGAGATGTCCCTGCTCTGGAGCTCCTCCCTCAGCCCGTTGCACTGGTTCCGCCAGCAGTTCATCTCCAGCTGGGTGTCGTTGAGGGAGGTTTGCAGCTTCTTGTTGTGCATCTGCAGCTCCTCCTGCTCCCCCTTCAGCTCCTCATACTGGCCCTGCCAGCGGTTCACCTCCTGCTGGGTGTCCTTCAGGGTGGTTTGCAGCTCCTGGTTTTCTGTGAGCAGCTCCTTGGTGTGGGTGTGCAGCTCTTTGGTGTGGGCGTACAGCGCCTCTTGCTCAGCCTTCAGCCCCTCGTACTGGCCCTGCCAGTGGTTCACTTCACGCTGCGTGTCCTTCAGGGACATTTTTAGCTCCTTGTAGTCTGTGAGCAGCTCCTCATAGTCTGTGCACAGCTCCTTGTTGTCTGTGAGCAGCTCCTTTTTGTCTGTGAGCAGCTCCTTGACGTGGGTCTGCAGCTCCTTGGTGACTGTGTACATCTTCTCTTGCTCCCCTTTAAGCTCCTCGTACTGGGCCTGCCAGTGGTTCACTTCACACTGCATGTCCTTCAGAAATATTTGTAGCTCCTTGTAGTCTGTGCGCAGCTCCTTGTAGTCCGTGCGCAGCTCCTCGTTGTCTGTGAGCAGCTCCTTGTTGTCTGTGAGCAGTTCCTCATTGTAGGTGAGCAGCTCCTTGTTGTCTGTGCGCAGCTCCTTGTTGTCTGTGAGCAGCTCCTCATTGTCTGTGCGCAGCTCCTCCTTGTCTGTGCGCAGCGCTTTGTTGTCTGTGAGCAGCTCCTTGTTGTCTGTGAGCAGCTCATTGACCTGGGTCTGCAGTTTCTGGGTGACCTTTCAGCTCCTCTTGCTCCCCTTTCAGCTCCTCGTACCGGCTGCATGTCCTTCAGGGACATTTGTAGCTCCTTGTTGTCTGTGAGCAGCTTCTCGTTGTCTGTGAGCAGCTCCTCGTTGTCTGTGAGCAGCTCCTCGTTGTCTGTGAGCAGCTCCTCGTTGTCTGTGCGCAGCTCCTCCTTGTCTGTGAGCAGCTCCTCCTTGTCTGTGAGCAGCTCCTCCTTGTCTGTGCGCAGCTCCTCGTTGTCTGTGAGCAGCTCCTCGTTGTCTGTGAGCAGCTCCTCGTTGTCTGTGAGCAGCTCCTTGTTGTCTGTGAGCAACTCCTTGTAGTCTGTGAGCAGCTCCTTGTCTGTGAGCAGCTCCTCATTGTCTGTGAGCAGCTTCTCGTTGTCTATGAGCAGCTCCTCAATGTCTGTGAGCAGCTCCTCGTTGTCTGTGAGCAGCTCCTCGTTGTCTGTGAGCAGCTCCTCGTTGTCTGTGCGCAACTCCTCGTTGTCTGTGAGCAGCTCCTCGTTGTCTGTGAGCAGCTCCTCGTTGTCTGTGAGCAGCTCCTCGTTGTCTGTGAGCAGCTCCTCGTTGTCTGTGAGCAGCTCCTCGATGTCTGTGAGCAGCTCCTCGTTGTCTGTGAGCAGCTTCTCGTTGTCTGTGCGCAGCTCCTTGTTGTCTGTGAGCAGCTCCTTGTTGTCTGTGAGCAGCTCCTTGTTGTCTGTGAGCAGCTCATTGACCCGGGTCTGCAGTTTCTTGGTGACTGTGTACATCTCCTCTTGCTCCCCTTTCAGCTTCTCGTACCGGGCCTTCCAGTGGTTCACCTCCAGCTGAAAATCATTCAGGGAGCTCTGAAGCTTCTTGCTGTGGTTCTTCAGCTCCTCCTGCTGCCCCTTCAGCCCCTCATACTGGGCCTGCCAGAGATACACCTCCAGCTGGGTGTCCTTCAGGGAGGTTTGAAGCTTTTTAGTGTGGGACATCAGCTCCTCCTGCTCCTCCTTCAGCTGCTGGTGCAGGAAATTGGCCCTGGGGTTGGAGAAACACAAGGCCATGGGGTGAGGCGCACTTGCAGGCTCTGTCCCAGTTGTGCAACCTTAATCAAAACTGCAACCTCTCTGGGCCTCAATTTTTTCATGTGTTAATGAATGGTTGAACAAAATCAGCGGTTTTCAAACTGTGTTCATTGGGGTTCTAGGAGGCTAACCCAGGTGCCCCACTGCGTACTGGGGGAGAAGGACAGGCAGGCTCTGACACCACTACAACAGAGCATCCCTATAAAAGTCCTTTCTACATGAGGCTTTGGCACATCTGCCTACTTGGAAAAAAGGTTCTTTGATTCAAACATTTAAACACTGAATCAGAACATTTCTGCTCTAAGACTCTATGTCTATATCCAGCTCTTCTCCCCAATTCCAAGCGCCTTTCTAATTGCAACTACTGAGATACACAAAATAGAAGATTCTGGAGTGTTACCTAAATCCACTTAAATTATTGTCATCATCATCATTATCATCACCCAACTGGGATTCCTTGGGGAAGATTTATACCGAAAAAGCTCATAGGACAAGAGGCTCATGGACTCAATGTGAACACAGGTGTGTGAAGTTTGGCCCACACAGCTTTTTAAAAACTTTTTGACATTTACTTATTTTGTTCTATTCTTTTTCATTTTAAAGTGTGTATGGTTTTATTAATTAACGTCTCTCCAATAAAGTCAACTAAAAAAATAAAATAACATCAAGAAGAACAGAACAAGATAAAAAGATTCTCCATTGTAGTCCTATGAATACTCGCAGGGTCCCCGGCCTCAAATATGTTTCCAGGTCCTCCCAGTCCTCTGTCCCGCCCAAAAAAGCAGATTAATAAAAAATAATAAAAAACACAAACAAAACAAAAAAATAATTACTGTATCAGCATTCCAAAATTTTAAACATTCAGATATCTTCTTCTCAGGAAAGAAAAAAAGAAAAAAAAAAAAAAAAAAAAGAAAGCATAAAGAAGGAAGACCTGTCCATCCTGCCTCCCAGCTGACAGCCTCTAGCTGGGTGTATTCTCCACCAGGGCCTGGTCTATCGCTGACTCTCCTGGACCTGCCCGGCCACTGCAGGCAGCTGAGTTTACAGCCCCACAGCACATGTTAAATCAGGGCTGTGGGAAGGAAGGCTTCATGTGGTCACGCTCTGGGTTGAGGCAAGACTTGGATTCGAATCCTGCCTGTGTCACGAACTAGGAGCATTGACCTTGAACAAGTTGTTTAATCTCCCTGAGCCTGTTTCCTCCTCTGTTGCTGTGGATTTTTTAAAGGATAACAATAGCTCAGTCAATTCTCGTGATTCACAGTATAATGTTCTACCCAACCACGCGAACCCTGAATGAGTGAGTACTGAACCTGTTCCCACCGGTTCCTGGGAGTCTCTGGTCACATTTTGTCAGCTCATTAAGACGTAAAGACGCCTCGTGTAATACACTCAGAGCCAACAGCACCATACCTGGGCCCGAATGACCCTTGTGTGCCACTCGAATATTCCCCATGAGGCCCAAGTGCAGCATTGCACTTGGGAACACTAGACAGCACTTCAGCACTCCATTTTGGGGCCATTTCAAATGGCGAAATCGCCACCGAAGCGCAGAAAACAAAACACCATGGCACTCAGTGGCCCATGAAGAGGACGCTGGTTGGTGAGAACTGAAACACAGCTGGGGTCAAAGGCCTTGTTCAACCTCCGCTGCAAATGTGCACATCAGGCGACTCCAGTATCTCCCACTCTGGGCACGTCCATGACAGGCCACGGGCACTGATTCGGGGGTCACTGGCACATTTCAGCCAGGAGGTGAATTCACAAATGGGAATGCATGGATGCTGAGGACCAAGCCTCTCTCCCTCACGGGATCACTGGTGTTAGAGGATGCAGGTGCCCCTGCCCAACAGTCATCAGCATCATAACTGTGGGAGGGAACGTTGTCCAAACCTAGACAATGCCCCAGCCCAGCTGCCAAGTTATTCGTTCCAGCCACCAGCTGGAGTCCCCTTTACCTCGTTATCCACCAGCTGCGTCCAGGGCAGGGTTGGTAAAAATGCACCATCACCAGGGGTCTCACTTGAGCTCAGCTCAGCGGGTGCTGAGTGAGTGGGTCAGACTGACATCCCAGCAGAGGCCCTGCAGGGGGCCTGGCGGTTACCTGTCCAGCTCTCGCTGCAGCCTCTGGTTCTCCTCTGCAGCCATGGCGCTCGTCCTCTGCTCCTGCTGCAGAGCCTCCTGCTCTGTGTTCAAGAGCATCCCCAGCTGATCCAGCGCCACCTTATGTTGGATCTGGTCCTTGTAGCTGTTGAAGGGAAACATACCCACTAGGAATGGGCACCCAGGGAGACCTCAAAGCCTTGGTGAGCAGCTTCTCTCTGCAAGCTGAGGGAGAATGAGATGGACAGGGGATGGGGCTGGACAGAGAGAGGGATAGACACTGGGCCAGCTCGGGGGGTCTCCTGCAGCCCAGAAGCCAAGCCCTCTGCTCCCACTCGACATGTCTCCTTGGTCCCTTCCATCCCTGTCAAAGCAGCCTCCCTTCTACATCCCACTGGGAACAAAACCACTGTCCTCTGGACTCCACACCCTTCTCAAAGAAACCACTGCACATACAGCATAATTCCACAGCCAATAACAGCTGATCCCCCTCACCGGGCCCTGGGTGAGCCCTCCGCCCCAGCTCAGGAACAGCAGTCTCTCTGCTCTGAGCCAGGCAGCTTGGGGGCCAGAGGCTTGCCTGGTGAGGCCCAAGCAGCCATAATGGGCAGCTGCACACCCTGCTCCTCAAGGCACCCCCAGTCCAGCCCTTGCCCTCACCCTCCCTCAGCCTCCCCCTCAGTTCGGGCTTTTATTTCCTTCCTGTCTCAGTCTGCAGAGGGTCCCGCACAGCCTCTCTGGAGGGCAGCAGAGCACAAGAGGGAGCCCCTGACCAGCTCTAGGCTGTTCCTCCTCCTGCAGGAACCTTCACTGTTCAGGTGACTCAGGGGCCTTCCCAGGTCCAAGGTGGAGACTGAGTCATCACCATTCAATCTTCCCCAGGCAGGCAAATGCCTTTCCAGACCTCCTTCCTGAGGTGTCCACACCCAGAGACAGGCTGACAGAGACCAACCAGGTTCCATGGTTTCAGCCCCTGCCCTCAGCCCTCCATCCCGCCCCCCACCATCCCATATCAGCTGTATTTGTACCATCTGCCTGGAGCCAAGACTTGTGTAGACTCAGACGCAGACTCAGATACCTTCTGGGCAGCTGTTGGAAGACAAACTTTCCTTCCTGTGGCCTTTAGCCACAAGTGGAGGCTGCCCAGACATGGGAAATGGAAGGTGGGGATGATGGCTCTGCTGGGCTTTCAGGGCGGCGATCTTTCTCATCCAGGTTTGACAAACAGGGCTATGGACCATTAGGGTCCCCACCTCCTGCTTCCCTGTTGTGTCTTGGAAAAGCACAGGATCAAGCATATCGCAACCATTAGTAACCACCCTCTTGCAGGGCAGAAACTGAGAGTCCTACTCCCCACTGAATCCTGGGTAGGAGGCTTGACACCCAGTGCATGTGCGCCAGGGGAATGAAGGAGTGAGTGTCCCAGTCACGTGTCAGGTGAAATGAATACAGAGCCCCCGGCCTGTGTTCCAGGCACCTACACCTCCAACCTGCATCCTTGCTGCAGACACACCAAGGGCTTCCAGCTATCTGTCCAACCAGCAAAAACCATTGAGTCACACAGTAGGTCCATCAAGCAAGGAGTCGTAGGCAGAACAATGAACTCCTCCCTCAGAGCAGTCAAATGCCACCTGCACAAACCTTCCCATGTGAACAGACATAAGAATATATCCACACGGTTATCATAGGGCATTGAGGGTAAGGCCCGCAGCACCTGGTGCGGGGTGGGCACCACGGGAGGCTCCCATCAGTAGTCAGCTGGGTGCATTCCCACCATGTTAGACAGCACCACGCGCCCAGTGGGTGCTCACTAAGCATCTCGTGAACACAGGATGGGTGCATAGGAGGCAGAGAAGGAGTTGCCAAGAGGCAGAAGATACTCATTCTGGCGGGAAGAAACGAGAGTCTGATAGGAGCAGACGTCCCGGCACCCCCAAAGGAAGGGAATCTGGGTGGAGAAAGGGGTGGAAGGCTCTGGAGAGAGTCCACAGGAAGCACTGGGTGAGTGTTTAAATGAACGTCCTCACCCCCAAGTTCATGCAGCAGCAGGCGCCCTCCACAGGCTCTGCAGGCTCAGCGCCCTCCCTGGTCCCTGTGATGCCAAATCCCTGCACCTCACCTGCTCCCAGGGAAGCCCCAGCCTTTGCCTGGCATTTGCTGAGGCAGAGGCAAGGGAAGACCTCAGCAGTGATAACTCACAAGCACAGAAAGTGGACAGCTCCCTCCTGTGCTGCTCCAAGTGTGGGAGAGCCTCTCTTTAGCGCATCTCCCCCCCCCCCCCCCGCTGACCTTGGAGTTCTCTGTACATCTCACTTTCCCCAGGCTCTGGGTCCCACTGCACCTGCTGGGGCCATTGCAATCAGGGATCTGCCTGGCTGGAGCTCAGCTGAAGTTGGCTGACTACATGCACACAAAGCCCTGATTTTGAAAACATGCAAAGTTAAGATTTATGCATTTAAGGTACATCAATTTTACCTTTAAAAAGGTATATGGAGAGCCGAAACCGGTTTGGCTCAGTGGATAGAGTGTCGGCCTGCGGACTGAAGGGTCCCAGGTTCGATTCCGGTCAAGGGCATGTACCTGGGTTGCGGACACATCCCCAGTGGGAGATGTGCAGGAGGCAGCTGATCGATGTTTCTCTCTCATCGATGTTTCTAACTCTCTATCCCTCTCCCTTCCTCTCTGTAAGAAATCAATAAAATATATTTAAAAAAAAGGTATATGGAGAGTCAGAGGTAAAGGTGACATGAGAATGGCAGAGGATTGGTAATGCTGCTGCAGGTGATGGGAACACGGGGTTTTCACTATACTATTCTGTACACGTCCATATATTCAATACTTTCCAAAATTAAAAGTAAAAAAAGAAAATCAGAAGCCCAGACTTGGAGACTTGGACAGGGAAATGGCCTGGGGAGCTTGGTAAGGCACGCCCCTGAAAATCGGCAGCTGTGGTGACTTCCCCTCCTGGTCCTTGGTGTGGAGAGAAAAGGAAGAGGGGGTAGGAATGCCCAGGGGAGCTGGGACGCCAATGCTGACACCTGGTTTCCCTGAGCCGGGATTAGTGGGCACACCCTTCTCCCCTGGGGGACCCTCCTGCCCCTCAGTCTCCAGCCGCACCAACTCCACATTGCTGAGAGTGATGGTGGATTTACTTCTCTTCACTGTGAAGCAGCGGGACAGAGGAAACATGAGGGACCAGAGTGAAGGAGGGACAGGAGCCCGGGGAGCCCGTCAGTCACCCCCAGCCGCAGGCACCCACCTGTCACTGAGAGCCTTGCTCACCAGCTCCAGGGTCCGACGCAGCAGTGTCTTCTGGCGGCGGTATTTGTCCAGAAGGGCCTTGTGCTCCTTAGTCAGGTGCTCGTGGAGTGCGCCTAGGCTCGCGTGTTCCTGCTGCAGGGCCTGGTGGGCTGCCACCAGCTGCTGGTGCTGGAGCTGAGTGTCCTGCTCTGTGAGCACAGTGTGCGAGGCACTCTGGGAGCTCAGAGTGGAATTTTCCACCTGCTGGAGGGAGAAGGAAATGACGCCTCATCAGGTGCAGGCCCAGGGGGACCACAGACTCCCGATCCCCAGGTCCCCACACGCAGTGAGGGACCAACAGCGGGTCAAGTGCAGACACCAAAATAGCAGGACCCTCAGGAGAGGCAACACCCAGCCGAGCTGAGGACAGTTCTCCCTGCACTCAAGGAACTGCTCTGGGAAGGCCCACGGCAGAAACGGACTGTCCCATGGGCCTAAGCTTAGTCCTGGGCCCCTTCCTGCACATGTGACCTTTCTTGGCAATTTTTGCCCTTTCTCTGGATAACCTCCTTGGGTACCCTCTCTGAATACTTTGAAAAGTGCATGGAAATTCAGTAAGGACACAGAGAACCTGAACAGCACTACCAACCCATTTCACCGATATTTACACAACACCCATCCAACTGCATTCAAAGCACCAGAGAGTTGACCGGGGAGGAACCGTCCTGACTCATTCTGAGGCCAGAATTACCCTGGTGTCCAGCTGCTTGTCCCGCTCCAGACCCTCAGGCTTCAGGGTGTCCAGAGACGTCTGCAGCCTCTGGTTCTCCAGCAACAGGTCCTGGCTTTCCCACTCGAGGGCGTGGACCCTCTCAGGGGCCGTCGTCAGGGCGCTGACCTCCATGGCCAGCTTCTCGATCTCCTCCTGCAGCCGATGCAGCTCCTGCTCAATCTCCTGTGCCCGCACCACGTGCTCCTTCACCCGCACCTTCATGTGCTCCAGCTCCTGTGCCTGCGCCGCCTGCGCCTTCACCTGCTCCAGGTCCCGGCACAGCTGCCGCCGCTCCCACTCCATCATGGTCACTTTCCTTTTGGTGTCCGTCACCGTCTGGAGGAGGACTTTTTGCTCAGTCTTCCTGCCCTTCATGCGGGCCTTGCTGCCTGTCTGTGAACTGTCCCACAGTGAATGCAACACTTTTTTCAGATCCTTGAACTGCAGGAAAACACAATGGAAACAACACAGGCATGATTTCAGTCCAAATGGAGGCCCAAAGTGTAGGCCTGGAATGTCCATCTCATCATGGACCCAAAGGACGTCCTAACATTTCCCAAAGGCCTGATATGGACACAAGGTGAAGGGCATGGAGATCCCCACCCAGACAGTTCAAGTCTAAACACTTTCACAGAATCCAGATGGCATAGAAACAGAAACTGCATCTTCTCCTAAAACAATGGAAGTGATTTCCTTGGTGCTTTTTACCCTGGTCCACAGTGGTGTGAGAGCTGACCGCCCACCCCTGTGGCTGCTCCTCACACCACTCTCCCCTGCAGGCACTGCACATGATCTTCCCTCTGCTGTGAATGCTCACCTGCCTCCACCCCCAGCCTCCAGCTTCTGTGGCTTCTTCTCATCATCGAGGGCTCAGTGTGATTGACAGCTCCTCAGAGAAGCCCTGCACCAGGATTCTAAATGTCCTGCACCTAATAAGACTCTCCCTGGACCCACGTATATTCCCTCAATAGCACACGTCTTAAGTCACCTGGCTTGTCACCTGTCATTCCACCTCGTAGACTGGAAGCCATATTTGGGGAGGGTGGATGCATGCCTCTTAAGTCTACACAGCACCACCCCAAGCCCCTTTTCTGCAATACTAGAGAGGCTGAAGAACTCAAGTACCTGATACCCAGCCTCCCTTGCAGCTAGGGTTAGTCATGTGTCCGGCGTGGCCAATGAGATGTACACAGAGGATCCCGGGAGGCCTTCCCTCTGTCTCTTCACCATCCACATTCTTCCTGCCCACTTCTTGGCAAGGTACAACAGCCACGGCCAAGATTGGCAGAGCAGGAAGGGAGAAGCCTGATTTCTGGGTGGTGTCCCTGAGCCACTGCCCCAGCACTGGGCTGCCTACCCTAGGACTTCCTGTAATGTGGGGGTGGATTAACCCTGGAGGTTAGTGGGAAGCAGGACATCTGAAGGGGGATCTTTGTCCTGCAGGCTATCCCATGAGCTGCAGGACATTTAGCAGCATCCTGGCCTCTCCCACCACAGCCAGGAGCACCTCCCCTCTCCTCCCCTCTCCTCCCCCAAGTCATGACAATCATAAACAAGATGGCCATTGCTGGTCAATGGCTAAGCATCAACCTATGAATCAACCTATGAACCAGGAGGTCACGGTTTGATTACTGATAAGGGCACATGTTTAGGTTGCTGGTTCGATCCCAGGAAGCAGCTGATCAATGAGTCTCTCTCATCATTGATGTTTTTATCCCTCTCTCCTTCTCCCTTCCCCTCTGAAATAAATAAATAAATAGATTGAAAAAACAAAAAGATTGCCAGTGTGTCCCTAGGAAGCAATATCTGTCCCCGTGCCCCTGCTGTGGCTGCAATTGCTGGTGTGAGCTGCATCTGAGGAAAGAAACTGGTAACCCGAGAATCACTGCTGGATTCCCAGGACATCCTATGATCCTGGACTCACACTCTTGCAGGCCGGGGCACCAGGGGAGGCATAGCGCTGGAGGGCCTACCTCCTGGGCTCTCTCAGCCTTCAGGGTCTTCTTGTCACGGAGCAGCTGTTCTCTCTCCTCCACCAGCTCCTCACAGAGAGTCTCCAGAACCTGGCTGGTCTGCTTTTCTCTTTCCATCTGAACTCGCAAGTCTTCAATCTGCGGAACCAAAGAAGCAGCCCATGCAAAAGTCCGTTTCAGGGAGTGAACTGTGTTTTAAAGCAAACCCGAAACCTGTCAGCCCCAGGAAACACTTTATCAGCCTTTTCTCAAGGGAAAACCTTCCGTCCCACTTCTTGGGGAGGTATATCAGCCACTGCCAAGACTGCAGAGCAGGAGGGGAGAAGCCTGGCTCCTGGGTGGCGTCCCTGAGCTGCTGCCGAGGTCAGGCCTAGTTGTGCAGTGAGCTCCCCACACCCTTGACCATCACCTCTCAGCACACAGCGTACACTTCCAACTCATGATAGAGAAAAAGGCCATGGACACCAATAGGTCAGCTTTCCTCCCAGTTTTCCACTGCTACTCTCAATGCTTACATCTTAGGCCATGTCCACTACTGTCCTGAGGGTCAGGCCACATTCCTGGGGCCAGCAGCCACCACTGGATGTCCTACCGGGACTTCACCCAGTTGGTGACATTCCTATTCAACCAGCTGCTCTGAGGGGTCCTCTGCCATCTTTCTCCCTCCTCTCCCCTCCAAGTAAATGGACCACCAAGGCCTGTCCTCGTTCCCCATGCGGCTCCCCCTCCACACCCCACTGCTGCCCAGGCCAGACCAGTTCCGTCCTGCCTGGACGACTGCCCAATCAGCGGCCTGTCACAGACCTCTTCTGCGGAATCCACCAGTGCCCACTCCCTGAACATGAACTGCCTGGACCCGCAAATCTCACACTCTGTGCCTGACACCTGAACATCGTGATGGACCCAGATTCAGACTCAGGGTGGGCCCTGAGGTGCGACTCCCAGGCGAGGCCCATGGTGCTGTCCCTTCCCACTGACAGCAAACTCATGACCACCTGGGAGGGGGAGAGGGTGGCTCCCTGCTAACAATGTGACCATGAGTGCATTTCTGTAACTGACAGGGCCAGCAAGCAGCAGGCATGGGAGCCAGCTTCTGTCAGGGTGACGTGCTCAGCTCACACCTGGCAGGTGGCAGGTGCAACAAGAGCTGACCCCTCCTGAGAGCGCCAGGCCCCTCCCACCCTCAGAGCTTCTGACAAGGTCAGTCTGGGCTGGGGCCCAAGAGCCTGCATTTGGACTTGTGACCCTGATGCTGGTTTGGGTTGATGGCTCTAAAGCTAAAACAGAGGAGCCCCACGATCCAGATCAGGTGGCTCTCAGAGTGTTAAACACCCCAGACCTCAGGCTACGGACCAGAACCTCTGGGGGCAGGACCTTCAGACACCCAGTGACCCAGTGAGCAGCAAGGACCAAGAGCCGGCTCCATTCACCTGGCTGGGAGCAGCCTGGCACAGGCAGGTTTACAAACTCCAGGAAGGATCGCTGCTCTAAGGCCAGCTCTGCCTACTTCTCCTGGGCCGAGGCCGCCCTGCCTTTATCTCACAGGTCTGGGCACAGTCTCCAGACTCCTCGGAAGCAGCAGGCAGGCAGCTTCTTCCCCATGAGGGGGAGGGTCAGGCACAGTGGGGCTCATATCCGTGCCCTCACAGCACCCTGTGGGCACACCCAGCCCCCTGCCCCAACATGGGGACAGGGCAGCCCCACCAGCCAGGGCCAATAGCAAAAGGTGCTGCAAGGTGCCACCTGTCTGAGTCTTTCTCACAAGTGAGAACATCTTTCTTCTCCTTCCTTATCGCTGTCCCACTTCCTAGCACCAGGTCTGAGCTCAGCAGGAAGCAGGCATCTGCCCTGATAGCCGTGCCTGCTCTGGAGCTGGCCCTGAGGAGGAAGGCCCTGCACAGCTGTCACTCACCCTCATTCAGAGAAGGGCACCGGCCCAGGGAGTCCAGTGATCTGCCCAGAGTCCCACAGTGAGGATGCGGCAGCGCCGAACGCATGGCAGTGGGCCGACCCCAGGCCTGCTCTCTCACACAAGGTCTGGGGTGTGTCCCCCCGCCAACCTCCTGCCTTGTTCACCCCTCCCCGTCTTACTGTTAATCCTTCTCCCCTGCCGCTCCGTCTGTCCCAGTGAAAGGAATGTTATGTCCAACCTTTGCATATCTGGCATGGCTGCTTCTGGTCTGAAGATGTGACTGCCTCATGTCCCCCCCACCCCCTGGCCAGACATCCCATCTTTCTCTGCTCCTTTTTGCTGTGGAACTGGAACTCTCACTTCTGTCCTTCCCTGAAGGCCCTCCCTTCCCCTAGGGCAGTGGTTCTCAACCTGTGGGTCACCAACAATGAAAATACATCCTGCATATCAGATATTTACATTACGATTCATAACAGTAGCAAAATTACAGTTATGAAGTAGCAACGAAAATAATTTTATGATCGGGGGTCACCACAACACAAGGTACTGTATTAAAGGGTCGCGGCATTAGGAAGGTTGAGAACCACTCTGAGAGATCGCTGGGCTGAGATGGGTTTCCTGTCTTCCTCAAAGCACCAGGCTTGGGCCGCGGACTCCTGTGGGGAGGCTCCAGGTCCCCAGAGCACGCGGGTGCCAGGGGCCTGCCCATCAGCCCCTGTCCTGCACTTTTGTGCCCACGATAGGCCCCAAAGGGCTGCCCCTCTTCCTAAGAGGAATGAACTCTGAGGATGTCAGTGCAAAGTGAGGGTGGGGGGCACACCCTCTCTAAGGTCCACAGAAGGGTCGTGAGTTACAGGGAAGGACGTGAACTTCGGGAACTAAGGTTTATACAGACCGAAGGGAGCCTACAGCCTGGGAGACACTGGGTGGTGGGAGAGCCGAGCTGGCACCGGGGGGCCTGGGAATCTGGGCCACCTGTCCTGGCTGACCCTTGTCTCTCCTTCTCAGACACCTCCCAGAGGGCCATGTTGTCTGGTCGTGTCCAAGGCTGGGCCTGTCCTGGCTCCAGGGAGGTCAATGTCAGGCCATGTCCCCTGTGGTTTTTAGCTGATGGCCCAGATGCACCATTGATCCAACATTAGGGAGGACCCATAATGCAGCCAGGCCCCGAGCGGGTTGAGCAGGACAGGGAGGAGAGCAGAAGGGCCACCTTCACAGGGCTCCTGGCAGCAGACAAGGGAGAGTGCTGGACTGCAAACTGCAGCCCCTTCCCCCACTAGGGGCTCAGAGCCAAGACAGGTCTCTGAGGGATGTGGCAGGACTGCCCAGGAGTCCTACAGGGAACTGATCAGGAGAGGAAGCAGGGGATGGGACCCGAGAGACAGGGCTAAGGAGTCATGTGGGGAGGCGGCAGCCACCACCTGTCCTGTGTGTGTGGAGGAGGGACTGGAGTGGACCCCAAGGACAGAAGCGTCAGGGGTCATCTCTCATCCCTGCCAGGAGCTGGGCCAGAGGCTACAGCGCAGGCCTCTGCAGCTCACCCCTGGGGAACCGCCCCTTTGGAGGTTCTCATCTTTCTAAAGGTCAAGCCTTTTTATCTCAGCCGAGGTCGGGCTGCCATATACAGAGACATTCACTGTGCCCAGACCACGTGAATCTAAAACCCAGACTGTCCGGTGGCTTTCCCTGAGCTGAGCTGCACAGAGAGACGCGGCATGAGGAGGGGCTTCCTCCCGGCCCCCAGGGAGAGGACACACTGCTTGGCAGCTTCTCTGCTGCAAGGCGCACGGAGCCTCAAAGGACGAGAAGCGTGAGTCACTGAACCTTGGACGTCTCACGAGAGGCCTGGAGAAACCACTGCACAGGAGGAGGGGCGGTCCCAAGCCTCACCCAGAGATGAAGTTCCAGCAGAGCCGTGACCAGCGGGACCCAGGTCTCTGGTCTGCAGCCCACGTCCCTGCCATCGCCGGGGCAGCCTCAGCAAATGACGCTGGCAGGACCCCTGGGCCGGACGGGACAGACACCCAGACACCTGAAAGCACCAGTCCTGCCAGGTGGTCAGCAAGCAGGAGTGCCCTTGCGCGTCCCTCATCCGGAATCCCGGCACCCGTCACGGTGTGCTCAGAGCCCTCGACACAGCTGTGTCACCCGTGGTGGCTACATGGACTGAGGCCCTCTGACCCAGAATGACCTGCTCAGGGAGGCCGTCGCTAGCCTCTCAGGGCCCTTCTTGCCATGTGAATGGGGTCCTGGTAACTGTAGGATGAACCTGGCTGGTGAGCCTGCCTGTCCTCCCAGATGTCTCTTCTACTGCGCTACTGGGAAGACCTGGTTTGTCCAGAAAGGCAATGCCGTCCAGCCATCTCTTCTTCCTCATGCCCTCGACTGCAAGGAGAGAGTGAACACTGCCTCCTGTCACCAGCAGCCATGCCCTGAAACGGCCCAGCCACGGTCTCCACACGGGCCGAGTCTTTCATCGCTGCTTCTCTCCCGGACCCGCCCGGTGGTTTCGAAGAGGGCGCTGCTCTCCTTCCATGAGGCACTTACAGGCTGGACCCTTTCCCTGCACTAACTCACACCATCCTCACCACACCTACTGGTGGGTGCATCATTAACCCCATTTCACAGATGAAGGCAGCGAGGCCACAGAGGTCCATCGTGTGCGGTCTCACTGCTGCAGGGACGCCTCCTGCTGCCTGGTGACGCCTCTCCAGGAGGCCTCCTGTCCCCCTACCAAAACGGTGGCTGCACGGGACTCGGGCCTTTCTCCAGCTGCGCATGCTCATGGACACCTGGGTGCTCCCCCTTGGCTACTTACATGCCCCGTATGGTTCCGGACACCACCCACGGGTACCTGCTTTTCTGAGCTGCTGGTTCTCCTCTTCCAGCCTCCTGGCGCGGGAGGTTGCTCCTCCTGCAAGGGCCAGGGAGTCGTCCTCGCAACTCCTTGGATGGTTGCCCCTGTAAAGCTCTGTCTCTTCTGGACCTAGCTTTAATGACGCTACCTGGAGGCTTAAGAGCAAAAGTGGAGTCTGTAGTCCAAATTTCCATGGGCCTTATCTTCTGGCTCTCTGTCCTCTGGCTCTGAGAAGTGTCATTCAT
>NW_005872102.1:17419-35328 GCF_000147115.1 Myotis lucifugus
ACTTCACAATGCATTGAAAGAGAATGAGACAGTTATCCGGACTGCTTAAAATTCTAAGCGAGATGAAACATAAAGTAAAGCCAGAAAAAGGCAATGTCCTCCTTTGCTTTTAAACAGCTTCAATGCGGAACAGAAAGGGAGCACAGACCTGAGAAGAATGGGAGTTCGAGGCCCCTCCCTGCCGCCAGCAGGTGCGTGACTTTGGGAAAGTCCCGGGGCTTGTTCAGGAGGAAAACATGACTGTCTGAGGGCTCAGGGTTGTTCCCTCACCTGTCCCTCCAGGCCACACACTCAGCTCTGGGAGCCTTATCGCACTGTACTGCTAGTAGGGCTGCTCACGAGCACCCCAAGAAGCAGAGCAGTGGATAAGACAAGGATGAGAAGAACAGCCATCCTTTGTTGCCGCCCCGTGGGCCAGGCACAGCCTAACGCTTCACTGTCTCCTCTCACAAGATACCCATAGCAATCCTGTGAGGCAGCTTCATCACCCCCATTTTTCAGATAAGTAAACTGAGGTGCAGAAGAGGTCACTTGGCTAACAAGTAGAGGAGCCAGGACTTTAAACCAGGCCTTTCTGACTCAAGAAGCCACCACCCCAACCACAAAAAGTACGTTCATGCTTTGTTCGTGAGCTGCCAGCTAAGCAGTAGGAGTTGGGAACATGAAGAAGAAGTCAGTCATCGACCTGAAAGGGGTCACAAGCTACACTGAGCATCTGAATCAGGGAGGCTTTCCAACCCCATCAGCCACCCTGGATGCTAACAGAAGCACATTTGGTCTGAGCCAGTCCCTGCCAGTGGCACCACTTCTGTGTCCCACCAGGGGGCAGTGTGCTGCCCAGGAACCTCAACTCCCAGAGCCTGGGTTCCCAGGAGTGGGGAGACACCAAACCACAGAAAGAACTAACTTCTCACACAGACTCCTAGTTCAATGAACTGATTTTAGGTTTGGAGCGGATGGGGCGCCTTGAAGAGAAGGAATACCCAGCTGCTTTCAACAGCCTTTCCATGATGCTGAGCAATGTTGCTCAGAATTAAAAAGCAGCCCCTCCCCAAACCAGCCTAAGGCCCTCCTGGCTCAGCAGAGCTCTAAGCAAACCCTAACCTGCACTCTCAGGTGCACGTGTGCTATTATTGGACACCGGAACTGGCTTGTTGTTTGCTGGGTGCTGAGGCTCCTACTGTACGACCGGCCACCACACCCACCTTCCCTGGCCAACCCCTCACCTCCTCTGGGGGCTGGGAGGAGGCAACACCAGAGGGAGAGGATGAGGCCTGGGTCCCCTGAACAGCAGCCACTGAGCAGCCCCTGCCCAGGAAGACGGAGAGCAGACTATACCCATCTGTCCGATTATGAAATCAAAGGAGGAATCCATGCCCCGGGTACAGCTATAATGGAGGTGAGTGACCACTGGGGACGTCTCCTGCATCCAGAGCTTCCAATCCTCCACCAATAGATCTAAGACACCCTCTGGGCATCAGCGTGCTGTCATCTGGAAGCTCCTGGCACTGGCTGAATGGAAGCTAAGAAATCTGGCAACACTTCCTTCGCATTTGGCTTCCTGACTCAAGGTGGCCAGGCCCTTCATGTTCTTGGGGAGAATTGCAATGAAACAGTTCCAAATGGCCCTTGAATAAAACCCTATTTACTTGGGTAGAGGAAGTGCTGACACATGAGTTTCAGATCCAAGGGCTCAGCTCCCCGGGTAAGGGAGAATCCACAGCCAGGCTGGCCCCCAGGCACCTGCTTTACCTTCTGACAGCTGCTCCAGCTCCCAGCGTAGGTGGGCGGACTCCTCCACACTCTGCCCCTGTGCAGTCTTGAGGGCCATGTTCTCTTCCCACAGCTCCTCAAGGCATTTCTGGTATGTGTCCCGGTCCTAGTGCAGGAAGTGGGGGGGGGCAGTGAGGATGTGGACTGGGGCACACTCTGGACAAGCCCCGGCCCCGTGCATCTGTCCTCATTCCCCCAGGATGAAGGGCCTCCATGTCCCTAGGGGATGAAGACACCTGAGGTCTCTGAGCGGTGTCTGAACAAAGTGACCTACAGCTCAGGGCTTTAGAGCAAGTGCTATGGTGACTGCAGCTCTGTGGCCCCTTAGAAGGCCTAATACCGTGGAAAGGCCATAGGGACTCACACATCACAGCTCAACCCACATCATAAACGCCAAGGAGACCCTTTTTGCAACAGAGGCCCAATCCCTCCATCCTCACAGAAAAGCAACACAGCATCAGGCCCTCTCTGTGTTGGAGGCTTCAGTGGTGCCCACTCAAGCCACTGGGCTTAGCAAGTGACTCTCTTCCCTCAGAGGGTCACTGTGGTGGCAGCAGCACCGATCCAGTAGGTGAACATCAGAGAAGGGCACAACATGAACCTAAAATTGCCCCCATCTGTGTTACACGTGGTGACCACAGCTTGTCCTACCAATTGTAGGTGGTGCAGCTTCGATTTTAGCTGCACATTCTCCTCCTCCCGCTCGAATAGCTTATCAATCCAATACCGAATCCAATGCTCCTGGAGGTGGCCCTTGGTGTCCATTGAATAATCGTCTCCAGTCCGCACCTGGTCAGCAAGAACACACATGAGAGCCATCAGGTTAAGGCCCCTGGTCATGACAAAAGCTCTTCCAGTCACTGGACACAAACCAACAACCTAGGGATGTCTCTGCTGCCCCAGAAAGTTCTGCCTCCACTTTTTAAAAAAAATATATATTTTATTGATTTTTTACAGAGAGGAAGGGAGAGGGATAGAACGTGAGAAACATCGTCGGCTAGCTGCCTCCTGCACACCCCCCACTGGGAATGTGCCCGCAACCCAGGTACATGCCCTTGATGGGAATCGAAGCTGGGACCCTTCAGTCCGCAGGCCGACGCTCTATCCACTGAGCCAAACCGGTTGGGGCTGTCTCCACTTTTGAGCCCCTGCCCTTCTCCATTAGGCCAGTCCAGATGGAAAAATCCCCGAAGCAAGACACTATTTAAATTCGGAAGGGAAGCTGAAACCGGTTTGGCTCAGTGGATAGAGCGTCGGCCTGTGGACTGAAGGGTCCAAGGTTCGATTCTGGTCAAGGGCATGTACCTGGGTTGTGGGCACATCCCCAGTGGGAGATGTGCAGGGGGCAGCTGATCGATGTTTCTCTCTCATCGATGTTTCTAACTCTCTATCTCTCTCCCTTCCTCTCTGTAAAAAATCAATAAAATATATTTTAAAAAAATTCGAAAGGGAACACTGTCAGTGTCTGACATGTACAGCCTCGGTGGTTGGACGAGTGCACCTGCTGACAGGTGTGGGACTTGGCTGAGCCACTTTCTTAAACAAGGAAGGGGTGAGGCTGAGAGTCTGTCCTGGCTTTGAGGGCCGAGTCTAGGCCTCTCACAGTCACTCCACTGACCTGGGTCCAGGAACAAAATTCAGAGGAGCTTTTGTTCAATACGCAGTTCCTATTTGAACATGTCACACACCTACTCTTAGAAAAACAACAGCTCTGGGCAGTTTCCCAGAAATGAGGGGTCTGTAAGACACAACAAGCAAACAAGTCCTATGGCCTCTGTGTGCCAGGCACATGCTGGGGGTGGACACAATGGTTGGGCCCTCACAGGCCCCCCCACGGGAGGCGTCCACTGCACTTACTCCCGTGCCAGCGCCCAGCACACACTGGGGAGCTGTTCAGCTCATTCCCTCATCTCTGCTCCCACCCCCCGGAGAACTCCCAGCGCCACTCAGTCTCAGGAGGACTGAGTCTCCCCTGAATGCCCTCAGTCTGCGAGCACGCATACACGGGGACATGCCCATTTCTCCTGGCGGGCTGTTTTCCAAGGCTTGCCCCACTCACGGATTCTAACTCCTGGGAGCGGGCCGGTAGCTCCTGCTTATCCATCACGTGTTCATTTCCCCGAAAGGGCCAGAACCCCGGATTCTCGGTAGAGGGGAAACCGTGCACCTACCGCCAGTGGACACGGTTCTGGTCAAAGCCTGGTATCCGGAAGGGTTTGGTCACTGACTCTGGCTTCACCTGACACCCCCCTCTCTCCCTGTCCCCGGCCCTGCACTAGGTGCTCTCTGTCTCTGCCACATTCACTCTTCACAACAGCCCCCAGAGGGAGGCAGGGACAGCCCCTTCCTACACACGAAGAGGCTGACTTGGGTCAATTAAGGAATGAGCCCCAAGTCACAAAGTCAGCCAGTGGCGAAGCTGGGCTTGAACTCAGGCTGGAGAGGTCCAGACCTGTCTCTTCACTGCCTCAGCAGGCTGCACTTTATCCTAAAGGAGCCGGCGGGGGTAAGGAACCCCGACTACTATCAGCGATGTGAGCCGGAGCACCTGGAGGGGCTTCAACAGGAAGGAGGCCCAGCTCTCCCCCCTTGGCCACTGTCCCCAGCATTCTCATCTTGCGTCTACCCACCAGTACTCACCAGTATCACCATACTCTCAGGCCCTGAACTCCCATAGCAAAGCCTGCCTGGACATCCTTATAACCAACTCCTACTCAGCCTTCAAAACCCAGCCAGAATTGCCAGCTTTGAAAAGGACTTCAACTCCACTCTATCCCACCCACTCAGTCAGATGCTGGGGCACCCAGAGTGCCCAGTATGAGGCAACACTGAACTGGCCTGTCCGCCGCCCCCCCCCCCAAGGCTAGTCCTGCAGTGCAGGACTATGCCACTCCTCTTCTCGTGGGGCCCCCAGAAATGTTCAAAGACACTTGTCAGCTGAATCACACCGTGAGGGGGAGTCAGAGGCACCATGTGAGTTGGGCCCTGAAGGACCTGGGGAAAGGCAGGGATGGACAAGTGTCCAGAAGCAGAGTACAGCGTGGAACTAAATGATTTATAGCTACTCTTCCAATGGGACTCAGTTTTCTGGGGTTGTCAACCTTCCCATGGATCAGGCAGCAGAAACATCTAAACCTGCTTTGCACACCCACCACCGCAGAAGTGAGAGACAAGACCCCGAGAAGCTGTGCCCGAGTCCTAAAGTGGCAAAGGCTGGGCCTGGAGGAGGCAGAGAGTGTGAGACCACCTGACCCACGGTCCGATCTTAAACTCAACTCCTACCTGCCTTGCCACCGCCCGCCCTGCCCCTCCCTGCACGATCGCAACCAGGGGCCCCATCTGTGGACAGAACTTCCCGTAATAAGCTCACTAGAAACGTGTTCCTATCGACGCCACCCGGTGCCAGGGCACGAGGGGATGAGAGGCACCTGGACCGCCTCTCCTGTGATGGACGACACAAGGCTTGCTCCACACCCAGCAAGTGGAGTGAGAGCTGGGACTCGCCTGCGGAGCCTCTGCCGCCTCTGGGAGCAAGCCCTGCCCAGGAAGCTAAGTGCCCATCCCTCTCTGAGGGGCAGAGACAGGCCCAGCTGGCCCTCAGCTGCTCAGGACCCTCAAGGCACCCGCATGTCTGCCCCTGGTGGCGTGAATTTCAGCCAAGGACAAAGCATGGGACCAGAGGGACCTCCCAGGCACTCTCTCTCTGCCTCTGTCCTCCACCCCGGGCCCTGGCAGCAGAGGTGGGATGAGTGTTTGCAGATGGAAGTCCAGGATCACCCGGTGCACCCCCACTTTCCAGCTGTGCCTACGGGTGCGCAGGCTTGTCTCCTCGGGTTGTTGCACTGACACGCTCCCCTTTTATGTATTTCTCAGTGGCGACACAGGCTTGTCTCCTCGGGTTGTTGCACTGACACGCTCCCCTTGTATGTGTTTCACTGGACGGGCTATTGGGGAGGGCACAAGCTCTGTCCTCTCGGCTCCCTGGGCCCCAGCACACGGGCCTTGGAGAACAGTATTTAATAATGCAAAGTATAAAGCATTACTAGTTTCACAGCAAAATTATTAATCAACTAGAGGCCCGGTGCATGTAAAGCATTACTAGTTTCACAGCAAAATTATTAATCAACTAGAGGCCCGGTGCATGAAATTCCTGCTGGGTGCGGTCCCTAGGCCTGGCCGGAGATCCAAGTGTGAGCATCTGGCATGGAAGCCAGCTGACCTCTGGGCCCAGGGCAGCATCTGGGCCCCAGGCCCCCCCGCGCACCCCCCTCATCCCCGCACCTGAGTCATGGTGCCCAAGTCTCCCATGGAGATGCGGTGAGCATGGATGGACACTGCAGGCCGGAGAGCAGTGTAGGCCTCTGGGCCACCCAGTGGTGTCCCCCGGAAGCAGGGAGGGCAGCATGCTCTCTCCTGGCTGGCCTTGCAGACCAGCTCCTGCTCAAACCCACCAGGAGCCCAACAGGCCCCTGTGGTCCTGGCTGCTGTGGCCTGGCTCACCTTAACAAGTTTGTGCGGGTGCAGGGTGGGCTCCTCCTGGGCACCCAGCACTTGAGCTCAGGGGCTTCCCTGGTGGTCGAGCCCTGGCGTCCCGCGGGATAGTTGCAGGGGGAGTGAGAATGAGCTTGCATTCTTACAGCACCTCCATCCCTGTCACCCCCGCTCCCAGTTAGCCAGCAAGAGGTCACAGTGCATTGTCAATGCCAGCAATGTTCTGCACCGCCCCCTGGTGGCCAGCGCATGTCATAGCAAGCAATCGAACTCCTGGCCTCCCTGTGGAACTCCCATCCAAGGGGACAATTTGCATATTAGGCTCTTATTAAATAGGATATTAAAAATGTTGCAGCTGCTATCCAGAGGCACACACCTTGAGAGCATGGAACAGGGTTCCCACGGGAAGCCCTGCAAAAGCCCAGAATCTCCCCAGTGCCAGGAGCGAGTCTTGCTTTGTGTTAGATCCCCTGCTCCTGGTGCAGGGCTTGGTGCCACACAGGCCTTCAGTCACTGTGTCTGCATGACTAAGCGAGGCTGCTTGGACAGGCACAGAAAAGACACGGAGACAGAGGCTGTGCCCTGAAACCCATCCCCATCCACGGGGCAGAGTTCGGCTGAGATGTGGGGCCTGCCTTAGGTCAACAGGTTGCAGGAGACTGTGGAGGCCGCAGCCTGAGGAAGCTTCCACATGACCTTCCCCAACCCTCCTACCTGTGAGGGAGGGTGCCCGTGCCCCACACCTGTCTGTGCTGCAGATTGTCCGGGGACCATTTCCAGGACAAAGCCAAGAGCTGGCCCCCACCCCACCTCTCCTGGGCCGGGCTGCTTGGGCACAGCACCCAGGGTGCCTTCTCCCCAGGGAGCAGAGTAGTGAGCCACCAACATTCCTGCGGGAACAGCCATTCCCTGAGTAGGTGGGAGGAGCAAACAAGCCTGGAAGAGAGGGTCCTGAACTCACTGCTCACGTGAGGCAGTTGGGTGCATGGTCAGAACGTCAGCAACCCTGCCTGGGCCTTGGTCTCCATCCCCCCTCAGCCCTGACACCCTCCTCTGAACAGACCCATAACCTCGGGATCCGAGTAGGCTACACCATGGAGAGCTTCATATGGGACTTGCCCAAATACCAGGTATTTTACCTCTTTCATTGTATAAACCTCACGGACTAGTACAGTTATCTCTGTTTTATAGATGAGGAAACAGTCCTGGTAAGATTTAGCCATAGAAATTACAAGGAGTCTTAAAGAAAAAGATTAGTGAATAGAAGGTCATCATTGTGGCATGAAGGAGGAGGAGGAAAATTCCTAGAAGAATCAGGGCCCTTCAACCACATTCCAAACCCTGTTCCTTCCACTACCAGAGGGAGCCCAGGGGTCTGGCAGTCAGTCTGAGGTGCAGGGAGAGGGCCAGCTGGGGAGGCATTGCGGCCCCTCTCCCCTCTTCCAAGACAAAAGTGCCCACGGGCCGCCTGCCCCTGCTGGGCTCACTTCCATGTGGCTGCATAGAAGTCTATGTCTTTCTCCTTCTGCCTGAGGCCCATCGCCTCCATCTCCAGCCTCTCCATGGGGTTAACCTTCTCCCTCAGGGAGTCCAGCTCAGGGAGGGGGGAACAGGCAGCCTGGGCGCTGGCCGCCAGCTCCATGTTCTGGGAGGTGGGCAAAGGCAGGGGACCTGGCTCAGGGCACCCTCGGGGCTGGGGAAGGCCCAAGTCCCTGCTTCCCCAGGAGAAGCCAGGGGCGGCCAAGCTGGTCCATGTGCAGGCCCCTGTGTGTGGGCCCCACATGCTGTCACTGCAGCATGTCACCCCCCAGCAGCTCCCAGGACAACTGGCTCTCAGGCAGCGCTGCTTTGGGCGGGAAGAAGAGATGTCCCAGGTCACATTCCTGGACCTGGGGCTCCAGTGACTGGGGCGTCCTAGCCCCCCACCCCCGGCCCACAGGATAGGCCTCCTGCTCACATTGTGCCGGGCCTCCTGCAGCTCCAGCACCAGCTGGTACAACTGATTCCTGGTGTCTGCCAGTTGCTTTGTCTTCTCCTCCCTGGGGGCGATGAGAACACGTGGTGAGGGCTCCTCAGAAGCACCCGGAAAGCCCACCACCTGGGAGACCACAGCGGGGAAGGAGGGGGTCCTGGCTTCTAGGCGTGAGGAGGGCCTCTGCACGTGGGGCTGCGAAAATGCTCTGGAGTCCAAGGTGAGCTTTACGTTGTCACTGCTGCTCTCAGACTTCAGCACAGACCTGAGCTTTCCTCTGAGGCTGCAGACAGGGAAGGAGCCCCCAGAGCCACTGCTCCCTCCACAGCCAGGCAGGCAGGGAGGCCCCCTGGCAGGGAGGTGAAGGCAGGCAGCTTCCCAGATACTGGGCATGGTGCCATCACCAGCTGCAGGAAAGGGGGAGCAGGCCCACCGGACGGGACCAGAGAGTCACATCCTCCCTCCACCCAAGAACACCCATCCTGGGCCCGAGGCTGAGCAGCAGGCTGCTGCTCTGAGTCTGCCATGTCTGGACTGGCAGGAGTCCTAAGGCCCAGCAGAACTCTGCTGTGCAGGCTCAGGGAGGGGAGGGAGCGGGCTAGCACAGGGCCCAACCTGGACCCAGCTCAAAGCAGAGCCCGGTCACTCCAGGGCACTGTGAGAGCTGCCCGTTTGCTGCACCGCATGGCAGTGAACCACATGTGCCAGCAATGGGTGGTGACACACGGCACAAGAGCAGAAAGACCGGGGTCACTGGGGGACTCACAGCTCCTGCCTGACGCCTCGCAGCGTGGCCTTGGTGTCCGCCAGCTCCATGGCCAGGTGCTGCGTGTCCTCGCTGGGGCGGATGCTGGTGTTCCACTCCTGGGTCATGGTCACGACCAGCTACAGCAGGGCAGACAGGGGGTCTCACTGGCGTGCTCCTGTGCCCGGCACAGTGCCCGCACTAGAAAGTGGTGAAGAATGACTAAAAGACGGAAGAAAGTAAAAGAGAAGATGGCAGCCAAGACTGCAAAGCCAGGAGGGAGGCAGGAGAAAGTGGGGGAGTTTTTAAGAAGTGAGGATATATTTAGTGAGACAGAAGGGCCGAGTGAATGGAGCAGGCTCCCCAAGCTCAACCTCTGTCCTCACACAGGTGTCTCAGGGGACTGTGCCCTGCAGGGAAAGTGCCCACGTCCTGCCCCCATGAAAATGGGCCAGGAGGACAGACAGTGTGCAGCTTGAGAGGAAGTCAGGATGAGGAGCGAGGCCATAACTAGGCCCCAGACCCAGGCCCCTCCCCACCGTCCCCCAGGCTGTTGGGCCACCGGCAAACACACCTCCCTGCATCTGTCATGTTCAATTAAGAGCCTCCTGAGGCGAAAGGTCATGTTGTTGGTGACGTACTCCACATCCTCCAGGGCCATGTCTGGGACCTCCAACCACTGCAGGTCCAACAGGCTCTCCTGGTGGCGGGTCACCTGAGGGCACACAAGGGTAAGGTGCTGCGGAGGCCGGGCAGGGAGCAGCGGAGGGTCCCTGAGAGCACCCACCTCCCAAGGCCACGCCCCCTGGGACCTAGGCCCACTCTCCCACAGCTGACCCACCTCACTGACATTATTAACCCGCAGCCACCAAGTTCCTGTGGGGGGCGGGCAGGCTCCTCAGCAAGTGCAGCCACACTCTGCGGCCGAGCTCTTTCCTCACACACCACTGCTGCTGTGACACTAGCTCAAGGAGGACACTGACTTCCCACCAGACAGCACTCCTCCCAGTGTGGGAGCTCCCTCAACTGTCCCAGGGATTTCAATCACGTCCATCCATGTGTCACACAAAGAGGGTAAGCCTTGGGAGGGGAGGTTCAGGAGGGATAGCATCTTGTTTTTCAAATAAAATCTAATGCGAAATTGGCAAAATATTAGAGCGCTTATGTCAGAAGGTTGGGTCCATGACAATCTTATTTTTTGAGGAAACCTTTCATAAACTGAAATACTTCTCAGGTGAGCCTGGATCTCATCCCCACAGGCCACACCAGACCACCTGGTTCCCCCTTTCTGCGGGTGTGAGCCCAGGCCCACGGCCTCATCCTCACTGGACAGCCTCTCCTCCAATTGGCGACATCACCTCCTTCAACCCAGGGACTTGCCCTTGACGGGGAATCAAACCTGCAACCCTTTGGTCAGCAGTCCAACACTCTAACCGCTGAGTCAAACCATCTAGAGCCTGGACCCGCAGCCTAGCCCCCTGGCAGGAGCAGATGAAATCATCTCAGTCCAAGGCAGAAGCGCCAGGGGGTCCTGCACCTGGTGCATGGGCTCCAGAGTAGGAAACCCCTCAGGCCCCCAGGCCAGGACACCCGCGCCCAGTTTGGAAACCTGTGAAGACCCCTGAGTCCCAGGACTGCCAGGGCCCAGGCGGGTGGGGTCTGTGGAGACCTCAGAGGGGCGGGAGAGGAGCCAGGGCACCCGCAATGGGACAGGGAGGCAGGGGCACTCACCCCCGCCACCAACGGGCTCTGCAGAAAGAGCTCCATGAGCTCGCGGACAGTAACGTCCATCCTGAGGCTGTGTCCACCGTCCATCGCTATGCACACAGGCTCTGGGCCCACCGTCTCTGTGCCCACCAGCTCTGCGCCAAGCAGTGCCAACGGCTACTCGCCCCACATTCCAAATGGCTCCTCACCCCACATTCTAAACTGCTATTTGCACCACATTCTAAACTGCTATTTGCTCCACATTCGAAAAAGGCTCTTTGCCCCAAATTCTAAACAGCTCTTGAGCCTGTATTCCTAACTGCTCTGGGCCCCATATTCCAAAGGGCTCTAGCAGGGAACACAGCTGTGTCAGGGGCTGTGGCAGCTCCCTGTCAATGCTCAGTGCTTTGGAATACACAAAAATTATGACACACTCCCTATGAAATTTAAAATCTTTCTGGGCACATGAAATATGAGGAAATATAAAAGGTCTATGTCTACATCCTATGTACTTATAAATGTAAATTAACCACTTCAACATAATTTTGCCAATCTCCATTTTTAATTATTTTTTCCACCAGCCAAATTGCAGAAATTTGATCAGTTCCTTTGAAGTAACCATTCATTTTATTTTGTTAAGTCTGACCTAGTAGCTCAGCTTGGGAGTTCTCTTTCCCATCACAGTGAACGGAGACCCTCCAGTTAGTAGTTCATACATTACAACACCTAAACCCACCAGTCAGCTGCCTACAAAACGATTTGATAGAATATTAACTAGTAAGTCGTTTAGAGGAAAGAAAAATGAACAAAATAAAGCTGCATATTTGGGAAATATTTGAACAAAAAGAGCCTGTGCATAGCTTTCTGGGCAAGGAGCATTAAACCAGCACATGCAAGGAAGACATTTAGAGAACAGATATGCAGGTATGTCAGAACAAATGTAAACACCTAGGCTGTCAATCAATGAACTAAAAGTGTTTAATTATTTTCTAAACTAGTAATGGTTTTATTTTGGTTAACTAAAAAATTTATTTTGATTTAAAATAAATTTAATTTTTTTAAGTAAATGAAATCTTTGGACTTATGATAGAGGGGGGACAAAGTACCAATCAGCATTTTTAGTGACTATCCAGCTCCAATAAATATTACAAATTCCTTAAAGTCAAAGAACAAAAATGAAAAAAAAGCCCACCTACAGGTGTTATTTTTTCATAATCACCTAAATCAATTCCTCTTATAGAACATTCCAAAAATCTAACAGCCTTCATTTGTGGGAATCATGATGATATTTAAAATAATGCAAAACAAAATGTGATCTAAATGGGAAATAAATTTATAAATGTAGTTACCTGAACTGAGAACACAGCAAATTACTCATAACTTAGAGATTCTTGATATATTGAAAATTACTTCTTTTATGATTATGCAAATCAGGATTTGAATAACGGTTGACTATATGAGCTTATGCCAATGAGATATTAACTGGATGCTAAAATTTTAAACTCTCTGCTTCCAAATTTCAGGGCCAAGGTTTCAGAGAAATGCAGCAAAATTTATGGGACTAGAACTGTTTTAAAGAAAACACGTAACAGTGACTTAGAAAACAGGGTCAGGCAGACTGAAACCACAAGAGTGCGTGCAAGCCAGGCACAGTGATGAGCACATTGCACACATTATCGCTCATTCAATCAACTCAAAGGCCTCAAGGTGTCCCATCTACTCTCAATGACTTAGCTGAACTTTGGACCTCAGGTATGCAGAAATTCTAGGAGGAATATAAGGTTTTCTTTCCTGAAACCCGGTTCCATGCCCTGGCTGCTGTGGCTCAATGTTGGCTGGAGCATCATTCCATACACTGAAAGGTTGTGGGTTTGATTCCAGTCAGGCCATATACCTAGGTTGTGGGTTCAATCCCCAGTCAGGCTGCATATGGGAGGCAACCAATCAATGTTTCTCTCTTACCTAAATGATGATTCATTCTCATTCTCTCTCTCTCTCTCTCTCTCTCTCTCTCTCTCTCTCTCTCTCTCTCTCTCTCTCTCTCTCTCTTGTCCCGGAGCAGATAAGGGTGAGCAGCTGAAACGGGTAACAAACAGCCCGAACAAGCAGAGTAGATTCAGCTGAGAGACGGTCTGCAGCCAGGAAAGACAGAGAACTCCTAGGAAATGGGGATGGTTAGGGATTGAGGCTGAAACCTCCCCCTGGGCACCAGCTCAGCATCGAGACCACGCCATCTTGAGTAGCTGTTATCCGCATCCAGAGATCGGCTACTAACCCAGAGGCAACGGCTCTCAAGCAGCGCAACTACATGAACTCAGAGGAGACCTGCTTCCCTCCACGGAAAGGTTAGACTTCCCCCAAAGGTGCGGTTTGCAATTCAGGTTGGAGCGAGGAATGCGCGCCCCCCAAATCCACGCCCATAGAGGCCAACGTGACCCGCAAGTGGGGTGGGCTCCCGCAGGGCTGCTGGCAGAAGGTAACACTATAAATAAGGCCATAGTTGGACTGGATGCAAAAAGGCAACCTCAGATTCTCCTAGGTAGCGGCTACTTGTTGCCAGGGGCCAGAGTGCGCACAGAGACTCCACGCAGTTCTGGAAGGTGGAGCCCTGCGAGTTCGCACAGCTTCCCAGGCTCTTGTTTACACACTTCCTCTTAAATCTGTGAGTTTGATTGTTGATCCCAGTGCATGTGATTGCCCAGTTGGGGTCTCTAGCAGAGCTTGTAGGGGAAGATTGTTTTTGGGGAGCCGGGGAAACAGAGCTGGGAGTGGCGCCTGGGGAACCAGCCCTGGGCAGAGCTGGTTCAGGTACAATACAGAGCTCCTGGTCGGAGAGAACTTATAGCCTCGGAGGTCAATCCAGAAACACTGCCACCCAGAGGCAGAGCCACGAACTGACTCTTCTGTAAATACAGATAAGGCAATAAGGGGATTTTACCGCCGGCCTTAAAATCAGGACTGTGGCTTACAACACGGAGGAGCAGTGTACCAGAGGGAAACTCAACACTCTCCTGAATTCCGGGCGGGCCAATAAGAAGAGTAGAAGATCTGAAGCACCTGCATTACTGCACATTTTTATTTTTATTTTTTTAATTACTTTTTCTCCTTTTAACTAAGAAAACATTTTTTTTTCTGTTTTTCTGTTTTCTTTTTCTCCATCACCTGATTTTGCCCTTTCAGCTACTACATTTTTATTTTTAACTAGTATTTTTACCGCTACCATTTTACCATTCTTTTAAGTGTCATTTTATTTTGTCTTTATTTTATTTTGGGACTAATGTTCTCCATTCTATTTTCATCGTTCCTTTAGCAACATTGTTCTCTACCTCAATTTGCCTCTGTGCTAAACAATCTTCCCCACTTTTTCCCTTTTGCTGTCCTGTTTCTCTTACCCTACTCCAGCTTTTGATTTTCCTTATTCTTTTTACCCCCTGTCAAATTTAACCCTGCTTATATATCCTACGTCCTATCCCCTGTTCTAAATCCTTATACACCTTTCCCTTATCTTCCTTCACTATCCAATTTTTTTCCTCTTCTTTTCTCTCTCTATTGTGTTATTGTTGTTTGCTTGATTGATGAATATATTGGGTTTTTTTTTTTGAATTGTTTGTGAGGTTAGACTGCTTATTCTTTTTATTTTCCTGCCCCTCCCTCTCCCCCCCCTCCCCTGGTTATTTCTGTGTTTCTGTTTCCCCTTGCGTCGCTTGATATTATTGGTTGTTTGTAGTTTGTATTCAACGCCAGGAATCTGTTGCTGTAATTTGTTGGTATTAGTGGCGGACCTATAGGAGTTTCTCCTCATATAAATAGTCTCTTCCCCTTTTATACTTCATTCTCTTTTCTCTCTTACTTTTTTTTTCCTCCTCTTTTCCCCTCCCTTTTCCAAATTCATTTTTGCACTCCTTTTTTTCTTTCTTTTCTTTTTTCTCTTCTACCTTTTTCTCTTCTTTCCCCCTTATCTCTCAACTCTCTTAGCTCGGGAGGCCACCTTTATTTGGGGTTAGTAATATCGTAAATACAATAGTGTTTAGTGCCTGGTACGTTGTGCCTTGTTGTGTTGTATTTTGTGCCTTTAAATCAACGCAGCAGATTCAAGCAACAGCGGCCTCCTGATCACCATACGCTCTGCCTGGGGAACAGTTGCTGTGTGTGAAGCCTCCCTCCACCAGCCAGAAGAGCCACCACAGCTGTGAACAGCACCCACCAGAGGCTCTGCTATCAACAGAGGAGCCACTGCTACCACAACTGCCCAAGGAGCAACCACAGCCCAAGGAGCCACTGCCACCCAGGGAGCAGCCACTGCCTCCCAGGGTCCAGCCACTGAACGATTCAACAACTAGTCATGTCAGTGAGATCAAACATGGGTAGACAAAGAAACCCCAAAGGAAAGAAAAGGAGGACTCGCCAGAAAAGCAGCTAAGTGAGACAGAGATATGCAACATGACGGAAAAAGAATTCAGAATAAGGGTCCTAGAGTACATGCACCAGATGTGCAAGAAGCAAGAATAAACAGATGAAAAAGTCAACTACTTATGCAAGAAGCTAGAAGAAACAGATGAAAAAATCAACAACTATCGTAAGTCCCAAGAAGAAATGAAGAGCGACATAGCTGCAATAAAAAAACACCATTGAAAGTATCAACAGTAGACTGGGAGAAGCGGACGACAGAATTAGTGAATCAAAAGACAAGGAAGCAAAACACACTCAAACTGTACTGAAAATGGAGAAAAAAATTAAAAGACAGGAGGAGAGCCTAAGGGAGCTTTGGGACAACATGAAATGAAACAACATAGGAATAATAGGGGTGCCAGAACAACAGAAAGATGAACATGGATTAGAAAACCTATTTGAAGAAATAATATCAGAAAACTTCCCTGAGGAGGGGAAGAAAAAAGTCACACAAGCCCAGAGAGTCCCAAACAAGGTGAACCCGAAAAGACCCACACCAAGACACATCATAATTACCATGGCAAATGTTCAGGACAAAGAGAGAATCTTACAGGCTGCAAGAGAGAGACGGAAAGTTACATACAAGGGATCTCCCATTAGATTATCAAATGATTTCTCAACAGAAACACATCAGGCCAGAAAAGAATGGATGGAAATCTACAAAGTGATGCAAAGCAAAGGACTGAATCCAAGAATACTCTATCCAGCAAGGCTATCATTCAAAATTGAAGGGGAAATAAGAAGCTTCACAGACAAAAAAAGGCTAAGGGAGTTTATCACCACCAAGCCAGCCATGCAAGAAATGCTAAAGGGACTGGTGTAAAAAGAAAAAATAACAAGCTCAGAAAGAAAACAGCCACACAAAAAAATAAATGGCTACAAACAAGTACCTTTCAATAATAACTTTAAACATAAACGGACTAAATGCTCCAACCAAAAGACATTGAGTGGCTGAATGGATAAAAAAAACATGACCCATACATCTGCTGTCTACAAGAGACCCACCTCATTAGAAGGGACTCACACAGACTGAAAGTGAAGGGATGGAAAAATATCTTTCACGCAAATGGAAAGGAAAACAAAGCTGGGGTAGCAATACTTATATCGGACAAAATACATCTCAAAGTGAAGGCCATAACCAGAGATAAGGAAGGCCACTTCATAATACTAAAGGGATCAATACAACAAGAAGATATAACCCTGGTAAACATATATGCACCCAATGCAGGAGCACCCACATACATAAGAAAACTTCTGGAAGATATCAGGGGAGAGATCGACAACAATACAATCATAGTAGGGGACTTTAATACACCACTGACATCACTGGATAAGTCCGCTAGACAAACAATCAGCAAAGAAACAGCAATCCTAAATGACTCACTAGATCAGATGGACTTAATTGACATCTTCAGAACACTTCACCCCAAAGCCATGGAATATACATTCCTCTCAGGTGCTCATGGGACATATTCAAAAATGAAGCTGTCCCCCAGATTCATTGGCTTTGGGGCCTCCAGGAGGTGTAAAGTCAGCCACTGCCTGGGGCCACCTAGCAGGAGCTAGAGAGAGATCTGCAGATGGCTGCTATTTGTTTCGGGCTAGGAAGTGCCCAGGCAAGACCCAGCTGTGAAGCAAAACAGGCTGGTGCTAGTGCAGAGTCTTGGGCCTTTTATTGATAGGTTCGATGCCAGCTGCTGCTTGTTTAAGATTTTAGTAAAGTCTAAAGCCTGAGCCAAGATAGGCCACTCATATGGAATATTGGCTACAAACAGCTTGCGTAGGGCTGCAAATTGGATGGAGTGTTGTCTCAAGGAACAACCAGGGTGGAGAAAACAGTGAGAGCCACGCTGACGGAAAGTCAGATATGGCTGCCAGTCAGCTTTGTGACTGGGGAGGTCCCAGCACAGGAAAATGAACCTTGTGAGCACACACTTGACAATCATGCTGGCAAGTTACTCTCAGGGATCCTTCTTTTCAACAAAATTAGATGTTTATGTTGAAAGAGTCAGTACTTTAAAAATTAATGCATAAGTCGGGCCAGTGTCGCTCAGTGGTTGAACATTCAACTCTAAACCAGGAGGTCACAGTTCAATTCCAGTCAGGGCACAACCCCAGCGTTTCTGGCTCAATTCCCAATAGGGGGCATGCAGGAGGCAACCTATCAGTTATTCTTTCTCATCATTGATGTCTCTATCTCTCTCTCTCCCTCTCCCTTTCTCTCTGAAGTTAACAAAAACATATTAAAAGTTAACACATAGATATACATATGATAGTGTGTACACTACCACAGGGCATAATCTTTGCAAACCTGTCTGAGTGTACAGTATTGATGCACAACAGCACGGACTGGTGAATGAAGCACAGAGCAATCTGCCACAGCACTCAAACCTCCCCTGTAAGTACACCCCCTCGTCTCCTACAAGGTGGTGTGCTTTGACCAGCAGCCATCTGGTTCCCTGGCAAAACAGCACTGTTAGAAGTGTTCAAACGCATCTCTGTCCATAACGCTGCACAAGGATGCATATCTAACAGCACTCATTCTGAACTGCAGGCTGAGACTGGAGGAGGAGGAGGAGGAGGGAGAAGTAGGATGGCTTGGATGGATGTCAACGGTCCAGTCAGGAATTGAGACCTAGACCTGGAGGAACACAGCTGTGACGACATAGTAGACGCGTCGCCCGTGCCGTGGCCTTGGTGAGAGAGATTCAACATGGCGACACACGCCAAACAAAGACTTGGGGGGAGAGCAGTGTAAGGGGGGCTAGTTAA
>NW_005872102.1:35428-38086 GCF_000147115.1 Myotis lucifugus
ACAGAGGCCAGCTTCTATAGACTTGGAATATTCTTTAGGTAATAAGTAAATGTAACTGTAAACTCCCATTCGAGCCCCTTTAAAGATAACCCTGAAGAGGCACTATCTTATGTTCAAATATAACTTAAAAAAGAAATTAGAATTCTTTAGATATCAAGAAAAACTCATGCATAAAAGCCACTCAAGGTGGATGTTTAAACACCCGAATGGGATTATTTAATTATATCAAATTTTAAATTTATTTGATGTCTTCAAAATAAAACTTAATATAGCATTTAAAAATAGCAATGCCGTTCATGTTACTGAAGTTATTTAAGCTCTTACATTCATTCAATGGGATTTTAACGCAAATCAGCAGAGACCTGGTTGTATTTTTAAGTGACTCAAGCGCCATTCAGTGACTGACACCAAGGGCTTCATGCCTCTCTCATCCCCGGAGGACCTTCCTGGCCCCACAGAACTAGACCTCTGTCAGCACCACACCACAGTGACTTGCTCAGATGTCCCCACCACTTGACTGGGGCCCTCAGAGTTGGGGGCTGTGTCACTGGCACCTGCCTCATAACATAACTTCCATCCTGGCAGTCCTCTGCGAGTGACACCCTTTTCTGTGTCCTTCACAACCAGAGCCAAACTCCTCCCTTCCACACATAGCTCTGCAGGATTCTGCCCTCTCTCTGACCTCATCTCACTCCACCTTCCCTTGCTCAGGGGGCTCCAGACACACTGACTTTCTTCTTATCCCTTGTGCACTTCAAACAGATGCTCCTTACAGCCAGCCTCCCCCTGAGGAGTGGGTCATGCTCCTCTCAGCTCTTGGCCAACTCTTGGTTACATCTCAACCTTTGGGTCCCAGTTTATGCGTGTTCTTCTCAGAGTGACTTTCCTGGTCACAGGGTCCAAGCAGCTTCATAGGCACCTTAGCATTTTCACACAGGATCCCCTGTTTTTATTCTGTGGAGTCGTCACAAACTGTTCATATGCTTTACTAGTTTAATACCTGTTCTACCTTGTAGACCTTGAAGGCGGCGTCTGGCTCTGTTTTGTTCCCTGCTGTGCCCTACAATGTAGCATATGTCAGGCATCACTGAATATGGATCAACTGGATGCAGAGCCCATGGGGTGAATTAGTGAATGAATATATTGATGATTTAATTATTATGGTATTTTCCACAAGAAAAAAATTTTAACTGTGTGGTAATGGATATTAACTAGACTTACTATGGTGATCGTTTGCAAAACATGTAATATCAAATCATTAAGTTGTATATCCAAAACTAATGGAATGTTACATGTCAATTATATCTCAATTTTTTTATTGCTTAAAGTATTACAAAGGGTATTACATATGTGTCCTTTTTTCCCCCCCCGCCCTTGACAATACCCGGGCCTCCCCTACCCCCCAGTGTCTTATGTCCATTGGTTATGCTTATATGCATGCATACAAGTCCTTCAGTTGATCTCTTACCCGCCTCCCTCCTCGGCCTTCCTGCTGCAGTTTGACAATCTGTGAGGCAGCTCTGCCTCTGTATCTATTATTGTTCAGAAGTTTATAAAGGTCTCTATTACCCATGAATGAGTGAGATCATGTGGTATTTTTCCTTCATTGACTGGCTTATGTCACTTAGCATAATGCTTTTCAGTTCAATCCATGCCATTGCAAATGGTAAGAGTTCCTTCTTTTTTACAGCAGCATAGTATTCCATCGCGTAGATGTACCACGGTTTTCTAATCCATTCATCTACTGATGGGCACTTAGGCTGTTTCCAGATCTTAGCTATGGTGAATTGTGCTGCTATGAACATATGGGTGCATATATCCTTTCTGATTGGTGTTTCTGGTTTCTTGGGATATATTCCTAGAAGTGGGATCACAGGGTCAAATGGGAGTTCCATTTTTTGTTTTTTGAGGAAACTCCATACTGTCTTCCATAGTGGCTGCACCAGTCTGCATTCCCACCAGCAGTGTACGAGTGTTCCTTTTTCTCCACATCCTCGCCAGCACTTGTCGTTTGTTGATTTGTTGATGATAGCCATTCTGACAGGTGTGAGATGGTACCTCATTGTTGTTTTGATTTGCATCTCTTAGATGATTAGGGACTTTGAGCATGTTTTCATATGTCTCTTGGCTTTCTGAATGTCCTCTTTTGAAAGGTGTCTATTTAGGTCCTTTGCCCATTTTTTGATTGGATTGTTTATCTTCCTTTTGTTAAGTTGTATGAGTTCCCTATAAATTTTGGAGATTAGGCCCTTATCAGATATGACATTGGCAAATATGTTTTCCCCACGCAGTGGGTTTTCTTGTGTTTTGGTGAGGTTTTCTTTTGCTGAGCAGAAGCTTTTTATTATGATGAAGTCGCATTTTGGTCATTTTTCTCTTTAGTTTCAAGCGCCCCTCGGAGCTGTATCAGAAGAAGAATTTGCTTCAGCATATGTCTGAGATTCTGTTGCCTTTGGATTCTTCTAGAATTTTATGGTTCCTGTCGTACATCTAAAGTCCTTTATCCATTTGAGTTATTTTTGTGTATGGGAAGTTGGGGGCCTAGTTTCCATTTCTTGCATATATTCTTTCCAATTTCCAAACACCATAATAGAAGTAGACTTCCTGGTCCACTGAATGTTCTTGGCTCCTATGACAAAAAATAATTGGGGCAAATGG
>NW_005872102.1:39142-40473 GCF_000147115.1 Myotis lucifugus
AGGACAAAGGAATGCCACTGGTGAGTATTTCCAAAGGAGGCACGCTGTGCAAGAGGGATCCATTCAGTGCGGTGGCCCAACCATCCAAAGCTCATCGTTCTCATGTGAACACTCTTGCTCTGAGGGGAGACACATTTCCTTTCTTTCATTTCATATTTGCTTTCAAGGCAAACCAGCTGGTCAATACACCAAGCCAACACTCCTCAGCTATCCAACAAGAGACACCCAAACGTCTCAGTGAATTTTACGTTTTACTAAATTTGAATGAATAAAAGTTTCATTTTAAAGTGACATGTGGCTGCCGGGCTGGTGTGGCTCAGTGCTTGAGCGTCGACCCCAGAACCAAGGGATCCCCGATTCATTCCCAGTCAGGGCCAGTACCGGGGTTGCACGCTAGGGGCTATGTGACCGAAGATGCTCTCTCATCATTGGTGTTTCTCTCTCCCCTTCGCCAGCCTCCTCACTCCACCCCTTAGTCCCTAACGCCCCCGCTGTCTTTGTTCCCTTTCCCTTCCTCTCTCGGAGATCAACAAAAACATATACGTCTAACAAGTTATATGTGGATAATATAGACCCTATGAGACAGGGAACTTCAAGACACTAGGAAACCGTTATGAAACAGTCATCCCTGAATGTCTGGACACCTTTCCTCCACAAGTCCACACAGAAGAAATGTACGGGGCCATTAGTGCTCCCAGTAGAAACAGGAAGCTCACCAGAAACGGGAAGCTCACCATCCGACATGTCCCCACTGCCCTTCCCCCTCACCACCTCCTCCTGGGCTGAGGCACCTCCTTCAGGAGCAGTTTGACACGAAACTGCCCCACGTCCCTTGCAATTCGGCCTGTTCTGCCCAAGGGGTCAAGCAAGAGTCTCATAGTTGATTTCTGAGACACTATTTTCCTCTCTGATATAAAGCACAAGAGCGAAGAGAGGACTTTTCTTCCTCTCGTTGATGCTGGGAGCTTACCCTGACATCATTGAGCAGCTGAATTCAATACTGGATCCACCTACCTGTGCACTTGTTATTTTGTGAGAAAGACAAATCCCTACTGTTAGCTTCATCACTATTCTGCTGCCTATAATTCTCAGCTTGCACACTGAATGAGATCCTTAACACTCCTGAGGGTGGACAAGGTTGTAGCATTGCATGGTATTGCAAAAAACAACAACAACAACAACAACAAAAACGCAAACAAAAACAAAAAACTATGGGAGCAGAGAGCAGGACAGGGGAAAGATGGGAGGTGCCTGAAAGAACACCAGACTTCCACCGACTCCAGAGGGAGACGTTGGGACACAGGGCATGGCACAGCTCTAAGCTGGGCTGG
>NW_005872102.1:41886-44126 GCF_000147115.1 Myotis lucifugus
CTTATTTATAGCATTCCCGTCTGCCAGCAGCCCTGGGGGAGCCCTTCCACACTCGTGGGTCACGCTGGCCCCATCGGCCCCGGACTTTGTGGGGCGCGGAGTTCCCCCTGCATGCGTTCCACTCTCCAACCTAAATTGCAAACCGCACCTTTGGGGGGAGTCTAAGCTTTCTGTGTGGAGAAGCAGGGCTCCTCTGAGTTCACGTAGTCACGCTGCTTGAGAGCCATTGCTTCTGGGTTAGTAGCCGGTCTCTGGATACGGGTAACAGCCACTCCAGATGGCGCAGTTTCCGTGGCTGAGCCGGCGCACCGGGAAAGGTTTCAGCCTCAGTCTCTAACCGTTACCTTTTTCTAGGAGTTCTCTGACTTTCCTGGCTGCAGACTGTCTCTCAGCTGAATCGCCTCTGCTTATTCGGGCTGTATGTTACCCGTTTCAGCTGCTCACCCTTATCTGCTCCGGGACAAGGCACCGACACGTCCGTCTAAACCTGTGCCATTTTTTTTATCTCAATTTTTTAAAAAGGAAAATATATGGTATTGATAATATTATTTACCTTATTAATAGTAAAGGATCAGAATATTTTATGTTCAGTTAAAATATTTTTATTATATTTTTTACATTATAAAAATAATGCAGAATCACTGAAAAAAGCCAAAATAAACAAGAAGATATACAAACAGTTAATTTTCCCTGTCCTCTCTATAATCTCTCTCCTTCATACTCAGCAATGTTAATAGTTTTTGTGTGTGGGTATTATTCCAGATTTTTATATAAATATGTATGTGTTTCTTCTTTCATACATGTGTGCATGTGTAGATATATATATATTTGTATAGCAGTTTTTCTTCTGTAAGTGAAAAATGGGACAGTATTTTACACATACTTGGTAACTTGCTGTTTCCACTTACTACTTTGTTCTACTTAATAACACATCATGGCCATCCCTCCAGTTCAACAAACACACACACACACACACACACACACACACACACACACACACCTCTTTATTTTTAAAAGATACATGATATTTCATAGCTTAGATGACATAGTTCTTCAACTAATTTCCTATTGATGAAAATGGAAGTGGTTTCCAGGGTTTTGCCATTGCAAAAAACAGTGCAATAAATCTGCTTGTAGACCTCTCCAAGTCTTACACATCATCCCTCTTAATAATGCTGTGTACTTAAAAAAAAGAGAGAGAGTGGGGGGTAAGCGGGGGGGGGGGCGGTTAGGGGCATAGGAAGGGATTAAGGTCTTGAATACTTTTCTGTGCAACCTATCACCTCACAGAGGATGACAAACCATTGCAGCGCGGCCAGGTCAGGAGCTGTGGCCTTACCCAACTCCATATCATCCCAACGAAGGACAGAGTTTTCATCAGTGATTCAGGCTTTCACTGTGGCTACACCTTGACACAAATCAATTCTTGCTAGCTCAGCAGGGCTGCCAGGAACATCCTTCCCGTGTCCTCATAGACTAGGTCTGCCATGACACAGGACCACAGATTGGGTGGAAGGTTCCTGATGCTTCCTGGCTCAGTACCCACTCTGTCTTTGCAGAGCTCCAAGGAGGACATCATTGAGGTGCTGGCCCATGGACCCGACTACACCACCTACGGGGTCAGGGTGCAGGTGCACCAGGCTGACGACACAGACCAGTGCCTGTCTGAGGTGAGAGCTGGCCTTGAGGGTCTCTACACCCACAACCCCAACACAACCTGGCAGTGCCCAGAACCCACACTCACATCTGGGGACTCCCCGGGCACCCTCCCAGGACTCTCTCTAGTGTCCCACAGCCCCAAGAGCAAGAAATGCTGACCCCCACGACTCCCTCCAGCTACGTGGGACGGTAGAGAGACGCTCCTCACATATTTGTAGAAATATCAGAGAGAGAAATGTTGTTTGACTTCACAGTGGACCATGAGCACTTGGGCATTTCGCTGTTTGTGTTGCTAAAAACTACACTTGCCACGTATCCTCTGGAGCACTCAGCTCCACTGTCCTTGCAGACATGGTCCAATCGGGGAGGTCGTTTGACCAGCGATGCACCCTTTCAGTGCTGTTGGACATGGGCCTAATGCAGTTCAGCTGCCATGTCAGCAGTGCTGCCCGGAACACTGATGTGTGTCGGAATGGACTGTGTTAGGTTGCTTGCTTGGGCTGCCATAACCTAGGACCACACTGGGTGGTGTTAACAGCAGACATTCATTTTCTCACAATTCCGGAGGCTACAGTGAGAGA